>NW_027325364.1:27352157-27651521 GCF_036924035.1 Leuresthes tenuis
AAAGGTAGTCCACATTCTTGTATTAAAAACACATCTGATTTTATGGAGTCTAAGAAGGATAAAATACTCTGGGCTCTTGTCTTTGATTTCACACTTCTCACATTTAGTGTTGAGAAGGTGAGAACCATTAAAAGCATAAAGGAAAGTAGGTACGTAATTTTCGTTTTTCTAAGTTATCAAAACAAATTACACACAGGTTATTTCTTGGGAAACTAGCTCTTCCTTCATTTCTTTAGGTGAAAAGTGAGTAGGGTGATCTATATTTCCTTTTCGGACTCTCGGGGGTTGGCCTCTGACGCAATGTTGCATTTAACTTTGAGTCCCTGGGGGTTGATTGCAGAGCTGAAGTTAAAAAGGAGACCTCATTTAGTGAGTCGGAGGGGAAGACTCTAGGTTCTTCCACTGAAGAACTGTCTGAAAGGGACCTAACCCTTCCCCTCTTCTCTGATACCACTGGGGAATCAGAGGCTCAGATGCCGTCCTCTTCGGCTGTTGACCTTCGGGGAGGTGAGTATCTTCACTAGACTCACCTGTCTGCTCTTCCTCCTCATTTAGCGTAGCTCCACCCTCTGCCTGTGAATTCTCACAGACTTCAACACTGAGTGGTGAGGCCTCTACAGGCCCCTCCCCTTTTTGCTCCTCACTTCCAATCCAAGCTTTTGGCGGGAAGTTTGAATTTATTGGGTCAACCTCTTCACTTTGTTCACCAACTGCCACCTTTGGTCCTTCTCTTTGTTGGCTTGACTGTGGCTTTACCGTCTTTAATTTGTTGGCAAAAGATTTAGGGCAATCTCTGAAGAGGTGATTTAATTCTCCACAGAGATTACATTTCCTGCCATTTGGACACTCTCCAAAAGTTTGCCAAATTTCTCTGCTCTTCCCACATAACACCTTGGTACAAGCCTCAACCAGGTGCCCATGCTCACCACACTTGCGGCAGAACTTGGGCTGCCCCTGGTAGTGGATGTAACCTCGGTTTTCAAGGTGGCCAGAGTGTCGCCCACCCGCTGCACTGAGCACTCTTCAGCCCTTTTAAATGGTATAACTTTGCACTCCCGCACGCTCCAGCAAGCACCATTCAAGCAACAACTTTGCACTCCAGCTTCGAACATCGGCACAGTCGCAACAAGTAAGGCGACTCTACTCAGAGAAGTCACTCTGCACAGTAAGAAGATTTCCTTTTGCACAGACAGAAAGGGCTTCACCCGCAAAGGTAAAGCCTGCCAAAAATAGAAACAACTCATTAGTGCTGCTCTCCACAGAAATCTTTAGTAAAGGCGAAAGACTTTTGTACGTTATGAAGAGAAACCAGAGTACGATTATCCGTCACTGCGGGAGCAGGGCATCAGGCTAGTTGGCATAGCCACCTTCTCCATGGTGAGCTTTGCTTGGTTGGGACGCTTGCTCCCCCCCCCCTTGCTCCTCGGCTGACCAACTAGGAACAATCGGGCCCTATTCGATGGCTGCCTTGTCTTTTACTCTGTGCAAAAGACAAGGCAGCAACAAAAACACCACGAGAATCCCGTATTGAGGCTTTGTTCTGATCGCTCATTCGGTGTCGCGTTTCTTTCAAGCAATTCTCCCCGTTAGCCCACACTCGGCTCGCTCCCATAGCCGTATTAAAGTCTACTTCGCATTCACTCTCTTTTCTCAGCAGACCCTTGGGATTTTATCTATAAAATGAATTCCTTCACTCAAACTATGTGAAAACTGCTTTGTCCTTAATATTTACCATGTCTAGAAAGATTTAAACAAAAAAAACAACGTTGTACTTTGCAGTAAAAGAAAGAGCAAATCTAAAGTTTCAGGAATCCGAGAATAAGCTTACTTTCATGAGTTCTTCACGATTTCGGATTTTGCTATAAAATGAATTCCTTCACTCATACTAAATTAAAACTGCTAACCGCTAATCTGTTATATGTAAGGCAGATGTCAAATTCACCGAAATAGAATCAAAGGGTATTCGGCCAATCGAGCTGTAGCAACTTCGTAAAAGAGTATAAGTTGAAGAGTTTGTGAATAAAGGTGTGCACACACATAGTGTGCTGTACGGAAATAGGCAGGGAGCAATGCCGGCTGGGGTATATGTTCTTGTATGTTGTCTGACTGTTTGATTTGAATGTGTTGTGTAAGTGTCCTGTTGAATGTTACATGTTTGGGCTTTGACACGCTTCACTGTGGTTGTTAACTGTGTGGTGTGTCCTGAAATGTTATATGTTTTGGCTGTGTGACATGCTTAATGCTTGTCAGTAGCTACCCCACTTATTCATATATAGCAACTGACAACATAAGAAGTCCGGACATACTTTGATAGTAGTTGTAGAAGTATCCTTATTGATAATAGATCACTAATTCATAGTGATAGAACAGTAGATGAACAGGTGCTTGCACATGTCTCACGAAATTAAAATGGGTGTATGATTGCTGACGCAGAGCAATACTGCCAAACTTATGAGTTCTTGTGGCAAACTTGATTCAGTGTCTTGACGTGTGTACGCTGTTTCGCTGACTTGATTGTCACAAGAAACAAAGTGTGTTTGATAAGATCCGACCATTTTATTACGGGAGGATCAGTATGTATGGATTCTGATGTGACTGATAAACCCATTCGTATCTAAGCATAATCTAATACGTGAGACAACGCCCTGGCACACGATAAAAAAAAAAAAAGAGAGAGAGCGGTTTTGTGTCCCCACAGTCCATAATGTAGAAAAGAGAGAAAAAAGCCTTTCTGATTTGGTGTGTGTGCTCATAGTGCAGAGTGTAGAGAAAAGAAAGCCGTTTTGGTGTCACGGGTGTTGTGACTTACAAACACACATTTCTAAATTGAGAAAGGAAATTATTTTAGAGGAAGCACTAGAGTTTAGATCCCACATTTGTTGATAGGCATTCATTTATTTCTTCACTTCTGATGAAGTTTCAACAATAAACAACAAACTTTGTATTATGAGAAAGAACCAGACTCATTCTTCAGGAATCCGAAAATAAGCTCTATTTTATGAGTTATGCACGAATTCGGATTCTCCTATAAAACGAATTCATTAACTCAAACCAAGTTAAGACTGCTTTGTCCTTCATATTTATTCATGGCTAATCAAGTTTCAACGATAAACAACGTTGTACTTTGTAGAATGAGAAAGAACTTCTTCAGCAATAAGCATCTCTTGACATATGACGAAATACAGATTTTGCTATAAAATTAATTCCTTCTATCAGCCTGACTTAAAACTGTTTGTCCTCCTTATTTATCCACTTCAAATCAAGTTTCAACAATTAAAAAAAATTTGTAGTTTGAGAAAGAACAACTTAATCTTCAGCAATCAGTATAAAAAGAGGTGCAGATGCCAACCATACATACCTAAAAGGTGGAGCGGAAGTATTCAGCTGCAAGTAGGTGTGAATGTTCGACCATAATTTGTAAAAAGCGGGTAAGAAAAGGTTCGAATGCACGACTATATATTAACAAAAGCGGGAGGAGAGGTCTTCGGATGAGAGTGGGTGAGAATTTCCAACCATAATCTATAAAATACGGTGAAAAAAAATATGTGAATGCCTCATAGAACACTAAAAGCGGAAGTGTTCGGCTGCAAGAAGGTGTGAATGTCCGACTATATTTGGTGAAAAGCAGGTGAAGCAAGGTCTGAATGCCCAACCTTACATCATCAAAAGCGAGATCAGAGGTGTTTGGCTGCAAGAAGGCCATAGTTTGCCAAAAGCGGGTAAGGTGCGAATGACTGACTAAATATCAACAAATGTGGGGGCGGAGGTCTTCGGATGCAAGTGGGTGTGAATATCCCACCATACAAGTATGGTGGAGAGGAAGCTGTGAATGGCCGACCATAGTAAAAGGCGGGTGAGAGAAGGTGCGAATGTCAAACCATACATAATCAAAACAGGGAGCGGAGGTGTTCTGCTGTAAGAAGGTGTGAATGTCCAACCATAGTTGGTAAAAAGCGGGTAAGAAAAGGTTAAAATACCCGACTGTACACAATCAATAGCGGGAGCGGAGTTGTTCGGCTACTAAAAGGTGTGAAAGTCCGACCATGGTTTGTAAAAAGCGGGTAAGAAAAGGTGCGAATGCCCGACAATGTATGATCAAAAGAGGGAGTGGAGGTTTTCGGCTGCAAGAAGGTCTGAATGTCCAACCATAATTTGTAAAAACCGGGGAAGAAAAGGCTCGAAAGCCCGACTATACACCATCAAAAGCGGGAGAGGAGGTGTTCAACTGCAAGAAGGTGTGAATGTCTACCCATGATTACTGAAAAATGGGTAAGAAAAGGTGCGAATGCCTAACCATACATCATCAAAAGAGGGAGCGGAGGTGTTCCGCTGTAAGACGGTGTGAATGTCCGACCATAGATGGTATAAAGCGGGTAAGAAAAGGTTAAATTACCCGACTGTACACAATCAAAAGAGGGAGCGGAGTTGTTCAGCTAAGAGAAGGTGTGAAAGTCCGACCTTGGTTTGTAAAAAGCGGGTAAGAAAAGGTTCGTATGCCCGAATATATACCATCAAAAGCGGAAGCGGAGGTGTTCGGCTGCAAGATATTGTGAACGTCCGACCAAAGTTTGTAAAAAGCAGTTAAGAAAAGGTTAGAATATCTAACCAAACATAATCAAAAGCGGGAGCAGAGCTGTTCGACTGGAAGTAGCTGTGAATGTCAGATCATAATTTGCAAAAAGCTGATGAGAAAGGGTGAGAATGCCCGACTATACACCATCAAATGCGGTAGCGGAGTTGTTCGGCTGTGAGTAGGTGTGAATCTCCAACAATAATTGCTGAAAAATGTGTTAGAAAAGGTAAAAATGCCGGTCCATACATAATCAAAATCGGGAGAGGTGGTGTTCAGCTGCAAGAAGGTCTAAATGTCCATCAATAATTGCTAGAAAACATGAAAGAAAATTTTCGAAAATCAAACCACACATGATCATAAGTGGGAGAGGAGGTGTTCAGCTGCAAGAAGGTGTGAATGTCCACCCATAATACCTGAAAAATGGGTAAAAAAAAGGTGCGAATGCCCAACCATACATCATCAAAAGCAGGAGTGCATGTGTTCGGCTACAAGAAGGTGTGAACGTCCAACCAAAGTTTGTAAAAAGCAGTTAAGAAAAGGTTTGAATATCCAACCATACATAATCAAAAGCGGGAGCAGAGCTGTTCGAATGCAAGTAGGTGTGAATGTCAGATCATAATTTGCAAAAAGCTGATGAGAAAGGGTGAGAATGCCCGACTATACACCATCAAATGCGGTAGCGGAGTTGTTCGGCTGTGAGTAGGTGTGAATCTCCAACCATAATTGCTGAAAAATGTGTTAGAAAAGGTAAAAATGCCGGTCCATACATAATCAAAATCGGGAGAGGTGGTGTTCAGCTGCAAGAAGGTCTAAATGTCCATCAATAATTGCTAGAAAACATGAAAGAAAATTTTCGAAAATCAAACCACACATGATCATAAGTGGGAGAGGAGGTGTTCAGCTGCAAGAAGGTGTGAATGTCCACCCATAATACCTGAAAAATGGTTAAAAAAAAGGTGCGAATGCCCAACCATACATCATCAAAAGCAGGAGTGCATGTGTTCGGCTACAAGAAGGTGTGAACGTCCAACCAAAGTGTGTAAAAAGCAGTTAAGAAAAGGTTCGAATATCCAACCATACATAATCAAAAGCTGGAGCAGAGCTGTTCGACTGCAAGTAGGTGTGAATGTCAGATCATAATTTGCAAAAAGCTGATGAGAAAGGGTGAGAATTGCCCGACTATACACCATCAAATGCGGGAGCGGAGTTGTTCGGCTGTGAGTAGGTGTGAATCTCCGACCATAATTGCTGAAAAATGTGTTAGAAAAGGTAAAAATGCCGGTCCATACATCATCAAAAGCGAGAGAGGTTGTGTTCGGCTGCAAGTAGGTGTGAATGTCCAGCCATAATTACTCACAAACGGGTAAGAAAAGGTAGTATTGCCAGACCATATATGATCAAAACAGGGAGCGGAGGTGGTTCAGCTGCAAGAAGGTTTGAATGTCCGACTAAAGTTCAAATATATTAACAAAAGCGGGAGGAGAGGTCTTCGGATGAGAGTGGTTGAAAATTTCCAACCATAATGTATAAAATGCGGTGAAAAAAAGGTGTGATAGAACACTAAAAGGTGGAGCGGAAGTGTTCGGCTGCAAGAAGGTGTGAATGTCCGACTATATTTGGTGAAAAGCAGGTGAAGCAAGGTCTGAATGCCCAACCTTACATCATCAAAAGCGAGATCAGAAGTGTTTGGCTGCAAGAAGGCCATAGTTTGCCAAAAGCGGGTAAGGTGCGAATGACCGACTAAATATCAACAAAAGTGGGGGCGGAGGTCTTCGGATGCAAGTGGGTGTGAATATCCCACCATACAAGTATGGTGGAGAGGAAGCTGTGAATGGCCGACCATAGTAAAAGGCGGGTGAGAGAAGGTGCGAATGTCAAACCATACATAATCAAAACAGGGAGCGGAGGTGTTCTGCTGTAAGAAGGTGTGAATGTCCAACCATAGTTGGTAAAAAGCGGGTAAGAAAAGGTTAAAATACCCGACTGTACACAATCAATAGCGGGAGCGGAGTTGTTCGGCTACTAAAAGGTGTGAAAGTCCGACCATGGTTTGTAAAAAGCGGGTAAGAAAAGGTGCGAATGCCCGACAATGTATGATCAAAAGAGGGAGTGGAGGTTTTCGGCTGCAAGAAGGTCTGAATGTCCAACCATAATTTGTAAAAACCGGGGAAGAAAAGGCTCGAAAGCCCGACTATACACCATCATAAGTGGGAGAGGAGGTGTTCAGCTGCAAGAAGGTGTGAATGTCCACCCATAATACCTGAAAAATGGGTAAAAAAAAGGTGCGAATGCCCAACCATACATCATCAAAAGCAGGAGTGCATGTGTTCGGCTACAAGAAGGTGTGAACGTCCAACCAAAGTTTGTAAAAAGCAGTTAAGAAAAGGTTCGAATATCCAACCATATATAATCAAAAGCGGGAGCAGAGCTGTTCGACTGCAAGTAGGTGTGAATGTCAGATCATAATTTGCAAAAAGCTGATGAGAAAGGGTGAGAATGCCCGACTATACACCATCAAATGCGGGAGCGGAGTTGTTCGGCTGTGAGCAGGTGTGAATCTCCGACCATAATTGCTGAAAAATGTGTTAGAAAAGGTAAGAATGCCGGTCCATACATAATCAAAATCGGGAGAGGTGGTGTTCGGCTGCAAGTAGGTGTGAATTTCCATTAATAATTGCTTTAAAACATGAAAGAAAATTTTCGAATATCAAACCTTACATGATCATTAGCGGGAGAGGAGGTGTTCAGCTGCAAGAAGATGTGAATATCCACCCATAATTACTGAAAAATGGGTAGGAAAAGATGCGAATGTCCAACCATAAATCATCAAAAGCAGGAGTGGAGTTGTTCAGCTACAAGAAGGTTTGAATGTCCAACCATAGTAAGTAATAGGCGGGTAAGAAAAGGCTCGAATGCCCGACTACATACCATCAAAAGCGGAAGCGGAGGTGTTCGGCTGCAAGACGGTGTGAACGTCCGACCAAAGTTTGTAAAAAGCAGTTAAGAAAATGTTCGAATATCCAACCAAACATAATCAAAAGCGGGAGCAGAGCTGTTCGACTGCAAGTAGGTGTGAATATCAGATCATAATTTGCAAAAAGCTGTTGAGAAAGGGTGAGAATGCCCGACTATACACTATCAAATGTGGGAGCGGAGGTGTTCGTCTGTGAGTAGGTGTGAATGTCCGACCATAATTGCTGAAAAATGTGTTAGAAAAGGTAAGAATGCCGGTCCATACATAATCAAAATCGGGAGAGGTGGTGTTCGGCTGCAAGTAGGTGTGAATTTCCATTAATAATTGCTTTAAAACATGAAAGAAAATTTTCGAATATCAAACCTTACATGATCATTAGCGGGAGAGGAGGTGTTCAGCTGCAAGAAGATGTGAATATCCACCCATAATTACTGAAAAATGGGTAGGAAAAGATGCGAATGTCCAACCATAAATCATCAAAAGCAGGAGTGGAGTTGTTCAGCTACAAGAAGGTTTGAATGTCCAACCATAGTAAGTAATAGGCGGGTAAGAAAAGGCTCGAATGCCCGACTATATACCATCAAAAGCGGAAGCGGAGGTGTTCGGCTGCAAGACGGTGTGAACGTCCGACCAAAGTTTGTAAAAAGCAGTTAAGAAAATGTTCGAATATCCAACCAAACATAATCAAAAGCGGGAGCAGAGCTGTTCGACTGCAAGTAGGTGTGAATATCAGATCATAATTTGCAAATAGCTGTTGAGAAAGGGTGAGAATGCCCGACTATACACTATCAAATGTGGGAGCGGAGGTGTTCGTCTGTGAGTAGGTGTGAATGTCCGACCATAATTGCTGAAAAATGTGTTAGAAAAGGTAAGAATGCCGGACCATATATCATCAAAAGCGGGAGAGGTTGTGTTCGGCTGCAAGTAGGTGTGAATGTCCATCCATAATTACTCACAAACGGGTAAGAAAAGGTACTATTGCCAGACCATATATGATCAAAACAGGGAGCGGAGGTGGTTCAGCTGCAAGAAGGTTTGAATGTCCGACTAAAGTTTGTAAAAAGCGGGTAAGACAAGGTGTGAATGCCCGACAATGTATGATCAAAAGAGGAGCGGAGGTTTTCGGCTGCAAGAAGGTCAGAATGTCCACCCATAATTACTGAAAAATGGGTAAGAAAAGGTGCGAAAGCCCAACCGCACATGATCATAAGTGGATGAGAAGGTGTTCGACTGCAAGTAGGTGTGAATGTAAGATCATAATTTGTAAAAAGCGGGTAAGAAATGGTAAGAATGCCCAACCATAAATTATCAAAAGCGGCAGCAGAGTTTCGGCTGGTATTTATCAATGTCTGCATAGATTTCAACAAAAAAAAAAGTTGTTCTTTGCAGTAAAAGAAATTGCAAATCAAAAGTTTTAGGAATCCGAGAATAAGCTTATTTTCATGAGTTCTGCACGATTTCGGATTTTATGTATAAAATGAATTCCTTCACGCAAACTAAGTTAACACTGCTTTGTCCTTCATATGTAACCATTTCTACATATATTTCAAGCATAAACTTCCTCATACTACCCTGAATGAGAAAGAGCCACACTTGTGATTAAGTCATACACCCCTTTTGAGGAGTTCTGCATGGTTTGGGATTTTATCTATAAAATTAATTCCTTCACTCAAACTATGTTAAAACGGCTTTTACCTTCATATTTATCAATGTCTCGATAGATTTAAACAAAAAAACAACGTTGTACTTTGCAATAAAAGAAAGAGCAAATCAAAAGTTTTAGGAATCCGAGAATAAGCTTATTTTCATGAGTTCTGCACGATTTCGGATTTTATGTATAAAATGAATTAATTCACTCAAACCAAGTTAAAACTGCTTTTTCCTTCATATTTATCAATGTCTAGATCGACTTCAACAAAGAACAACATTGTATTTTGCAGTAGAAGAAAGAGCAAAACTGAAGGATCAGGAATCCGAGAATAAGCTTCTTTTCATACGTTCTGCATGATTTGGGATTTTATGTATAAAATGAATTCCTTCACTCAAACTAAGTTAACACTGCTTTGTCCTTCATATGTACCCATTTCTACATATATTTCAAGCATAAACTTCCTCATACTACCCTAAATGAGAAAGAGCCACACTTGTGATTAAGCCATACGCCCCTTTTGAGGAGTTCTGCATGATTTGGGATTTTATGTATAAAATGAATTCCTTCACTCAAACTATGTTAAAACGGCTTTTACCTTCATATTTATCAATGTCTCGATAGATTTAAACAAAAAAAACAACGTTGTACTTTGCAGTAAAAGAAAGAGCCAATCAAAAGTTTTAGGAATCCGAGAATAAGCTTATTTTCATGAGTTCTGCACGATTTCGGATTTTATGTATAGAATGAATTCATTCACTCAAACCAAGTTAAAACTGCTTTTTCATTCATATTTATCAATGTCTAGATCGACTTCAACAAAGAACAACATTGTATTTTGCAGTAGAAGAAAGAGCAACACTGAAGGATCAGGAATCCGAGAATAAGCTTATTTTCTTATGGGCAAGTGGGAACTGCTTTGTCCTTCATATTTATCAATTTTCTTCTACTGCAAAGTCCAATGTTTTTCTTTGTTGAAGTCGATCTAGACATTGATGAATATGGAAGGACAAAGCAGTTTTAACTTGGTTTGAGCAAAGCAATTCATTTTATAGCAAAATCCGAAATCGTGCAGAACTCATGAAAGCAGGCTTATACTCGGATTCCTGAAACTTTAGATTTGCTCTTTCTTTTACTTCAAAGTACAACGTTGTTTTTTTTGTTTAAATCTTTCTAGACATGGTAAATATGAAGGACAAATCAGTTTTAACATAGTTTGAGTGAAGTAATGCATTTTATAAGCAAAATCCCAAATCATGCAGAACTCACGAAAAGCTTTTTCTCGCTTTTCACTGCTTTTTACAAACTTTGGTCGGACGTTCACACCTTCTTGCATCCGAACACCTCCGCTTCCGTTTTTGATGATGTATATTTGGGCATTCGAACCTTTTATTACCCGCTTTTTACAAACCATTGTCGGACTTTCACACCTTCTTGCAGCCGAACACCACCTCTCCCGCTTTTGATGATGTATGGTCCAGTATTCTTACCTTTTCTAACACATTTTTCAGCAATTATGGTCGGACATTCACACCTACTCACAGCTGGACACCTCCGCTCCCGCTTTTGATCATACAATGTCGGGACATCGCTCCTTGTCTTACCAGCTTTTTACAAACTTTAGTCGAACATTCACACCTTCTTGCAGCTGAACACCTCCGCTCCCGCTTTTGATGATGTATGAGTCGGGCTTTCGAGCATTTTCTTACCCGGTTTTTACAAATTATGGTTGGACATTCAGACCTTGCAGCCGAACACCTCCGCTCTCTCTTTTGATCATACATTGTCGGGCATTCGCACCTTGTCTTACCCGCTTTTTACAAACTATAGTCAGACATTCACACCTTGCAGCTGAACCTCCGCTCCCTGTTTTGATCATGTATGGTCTGGCAATACTACCTTTTCTTCCCCCGTTTGTGAGTAATTATGGCTCGACATTCACACCTACTTGCAGTCGAACAGCTCTGCTCCCGCTTTTGATTATGTTTGGTTGGATATTCGAACCTTTTCTTAACTGCTTTTTACAAACCATGGTCGGACTTTCACACCTTCTTGTAGCCGAACAACTCCGCTCCCGCTATTGATTGTGTACAGTCGGGTATTTTAACCTTTTCTTACCCGCTTTTTACCAAGTATGGTCGGACATTCACACCTTCGTACAGCGGAACACCTCCGCTCCCTCTTTTGATGGTGTATGTTCAGGCATTCAAACCTTTTCTTACCCGCTTTTTCCAAACTATGGCCGGCTATTCACAGCTTCCTCTCCACCATACTTGTATGGTGGGATATTCACACCCACTTGCATCCGAAGACCTCCGCCCCAAATTTTGTTGATATTTAGTCGGACATTCGCACCTTACCCGCTTTTGGCAAACTATGACCTTCTTGCAGCCAAACACCTCTGATCTCGCTTTTGATGATGTAAGGTCGGGCATTCAGACCTTGCTTCACCTGCTTTTCACCAAATATAGTCGGACATTCACACCTTCTTGCAGCCGAACACTTCCGCTCCACCTTTTAGTGTTCTATCACACCTTTTTTTCACCGCATTTTAAACATTATGGTCGGAAATTTTCAACCACTCTCATCCGAAGACCTCTCCTCCCGCTTTTGTTAATATATTTGAACTTTAGTCGGACATTCAAACCTTCTTGCAGCTGAACCACCTCCGCTCCCTGTTTTGATCATATATGGTCTGGCAATACTACCTTTTCTTACCCGTTTGTGAGTAATTATGGCTGGACATTCACACCTACTTGCAGCCGAACACAACCTCTGTCGCTTTTGATGATGTATGGACCGGCATTCTTACCTTTTCTAACACATTTTTCAGCAATTATGGTCGGAGATTCACACCTACTCACAGCCGAACAACTCCGCTCCCGCATTTGATGGTGTATAGTCGGGCATTCTCACCCTTTCTCATCAGCTTTTTGCAAATTATGATCTGACATTCTTACCTACTTGCAGTCGAACAGCTCTGCTCCCGCTTTTGATTATGTTTGGTTGGATATTCGAACCTTTTCTTAACTTCTTTTTACATATTTTGGTTGGACGTTCACACCTTCTTGTAGCCGAACACTTCCACTCCTGCTTTTGATGATTGTATGGTTGGGCATTCACACCTTTTTTTTGCCCATTTTTCAGGAATTATGGGTGGACATTCACACCTTGCAGCTGAACACCTCCTATCCCACTTATGATCATGTGCGGTTTGATTTTCGAAAAGTTTCTTTCATGTTTTCTAGCAATTATTGATGGACATGTAGACCTTCTTGCAGCTGAACACCTCCGCTCCCGCTTTTGATCATACATTGTCAGGCATTCGCACCTTGTCTTACCCACTTTTTACAAACTTTAGTCGAACAGTCACACCTTTTTGCAGCCGAACACCACCTCTCCCGCTTTTGATGATGTATGGTCCAGCATTCTTACCTTTTCTAACACATTCTTCAGCAATTATGGTCGGACATTCACACCTACTCAGAGCCGAACACCTCCGCTCCCGCATTTGATGGTGTATAGTCGGGCATTCTCACCCTTTCTCATCAGCTTTTTACAAATTATGATCTGACATTCACACCTGCTTTTGATAATGTATTGTTAGGCATTCGCACCTTTTTTTTACCCATTTTTCATGAATTATGGGTGGACATTCACACCTTCTTGCAGCCGAACACCTCCTCTCCCGCTTATGATCATGTGCGGCTTGATATTCAAAAATTTACTTTCTTGTTTTAAAGCAATTATTGATGGACATTCAAACCTTATTTTTGATGGTGTATAGTCGGGCTTTCGAGCCTTTTCTTCCCGGTTTTTACAAACCATGGTCGGACTTTCACACCTTCTTGTAGCCGAACAACTCCGCTCCCGCTATTGATTGTGTACAGTCGGGTATTTTAACCTTTTCTTACCCGCTTTTTACCAACTATGGTCGGACATTCACACCGTCTTACAGCGGAACACCTCTGCTCCCGCTTTTGATGGTGTATAGTCGGGCATTCGAACCTTTTCTTACCCGCTTTTTACAAACTATGGTGGGACATTCAAACCTTCTTGTATCCGAAAACCTCCGCTCTCTCTTTTGATCATACATTGTCGGACATTCGCACCTTTTCTTATCCGCTTTTTACAAACCATGGTCGGACTTTCACATCTTCTTGTAGCCGAACACATCCGCTCCCGCTATTGATTGTGTACAGTCGGGTATTTTAACCTTTTCTTACCCGCTTTTTACCAACTATGGTCGGACATTCACACCTTCGTACAGCGGAACACCTCCGCTCCCTCTTTTGATGGTGTATGTTCGGGCATTCAAACCTTTTCTTACCCGCTTTTTCCAAACTATGGTCGGCTATTCACAGCTTCCTCTCCACCATACTTGTATGGTGGAATATTCACACCCACTTGCATCCGAAGACCTCCGCCCAAAATTTTGTTGATATTTAGTCGGACATTCGCACCTTACCCGCTTTTGGCAAACTATGGCCTTCTTGCAGCCAAACACCTCTGATCTCGCTTTTGATGATGTAAGGTTGGGCATTCAGACCTTGCTTCACCTGCTTTTCACCAAATATAGTCGGACATTCACACCTTCTTGCAGCCGAACACTTCCGCTTTTAGTGTTCTATGAGGCATTCACATATTTTTTTTCACCGTATTTTATAGATTATGGTTGGAAATTCTCACCCACTCTCATCCGAAGACCTCTCCTCCCGCTTTTGTTAATATATAGTCGGGCATTCGAACCTTTTCTTACCCGCTTTTTACAAATTATAGTCGAACATTCACACCTACTTGTAGCTGAATACTTCCGCTCCACCTTTTAGGTATGTATGGTTGGCATTTGCACCTCTTTTTATACTGATTGCTGAAGATTAAGTTGTACTTTCTCAAACTACAACATCTTTTTTATTTGTTGAAACTTGATTTGAAGTGGATAAATAAGGAGGACAAACAGTTTTAAGTCAGGCTGATAGAAGGAATTAATTTTCTAGCAAAATCTGTACTTCGTCATATGTCGAGAGATGCTTATTGCTGAAGAAGTTCTTTCTCATTCTACAAAGTACAACGTTGTTTATCGTTGAAACTTGATTAGACATGAATAAATATGAAGGACAAGGCAGTCTTAACTTGGTTTGAGTTAATTAATTCGTTTTATAGGAGAATCCGAATTCGTGCTTATTTTCGGATTCCTGAAGAATGAGTCTGGTTCTTTCTCATAATACAAAGTTTGTTGTTTATTGTTGAAACTTCATCAGAAGTGAAGAAATAAATGAATGCCTATCAACAAATGTGGGATCTAAACTCTACTGCTTCCTCTAAAATAATTTCTTTTCTCAATTCAGAAATGTGTGTGTGTAAGTCACAACACCCGTGACACCAAAACGGCTTTCTTTTCTCTCTTTTCTCTACACTCTGCACTATGAGCACACACACCAAATCAGAAAGGCTTTTTTCTCTCTTTTCTACATTATGGACTGTGGGGACACAAAACCGCTCTCTCTTTTTTTTTTTGATTGTGTGCCAGGGCGTTGTCTCACGTATTAGATTATGCTTAAGATACGAATGGGTTTATCAGTCACATCAGAATCCATACATACTGATCCTCCCGTAATAAAATGGTCGGATCTTATCAAACACACTTTGTTTCTTGTGACAATCAAGTCAGCGAAACAGCGTATACACGTCAAGACACTGAATCAAGTTTGCCACAAGAACTCATAAGTTTGGCAGTATTGCTCTGCCGTCAGCAATCATACACCCATTTTATTTTCGTGAGACGTGCAGGCACCTGTTCATCTACTGTTCTATCACTATGAATTAGTTTATCTATTATCAATAAGGATACTTCTACAACTACTATCAAAGTATGTCCAGACTTCTTATGTTGTCAGTTGCTATATATGAATAAGTGGGTAGCTACTGACAAGCATTAAGCATGTCACACAGCCCAAACATATAACATTTCAGGACACACCACACAGTTAACAACCACAGTGAAGTGTCAAAGCCCAAACATTCAACAGGACACTTACACAACACATTCAAATCAAACAGTCAGACAACATACAAGAACATATACCCCAGCCGGCATTGCTCCCTGCCTATTTTCCTACAGCTCACTATGTGTGCGCACACCTTTATTCACAAACTCTTCAACTTATACTCTTTTACCGAAGCTGCTACAGCTCGATTGGCCGAATACCCTTAGATCCTATTTCGGTGAATTTGACATCTGCCTTACATGTAACAGATTAGCGGTTTAGCAGTTTTAATTTAGTTTGAGTGAAGGAATTCATTTTATAGCAAAATCCGAAATCGTGAAGCACTCATGAAAGTAAGCTTATTCTCGGATTCCTGAAACTTTAGATTTGCTCTTTCTTTTACTGCAAAGTACAACGTTGTTTTTTTTGTTTAAATCTTTCTAGACATGGTAAATATGAACGACAAAGCAGTTTTAACATAGTTTGAGTGAAGGAATTCATTTTATAGATAAAATCCCAAGAGTCTGCAGAGAAAAGAGAGTGAATGCGAAGTAGACTTTAACACGGCTATGGGAGCGAGCCGAGTGTGGGCTAACCGGGAGAATTGCTTGAAAGAAACGCGACACCGAATGAGCGGTCAGAACAAAGCCTCAATACGGGATTCTCGTGGTGTTTTTGTTGCTGCCTTGTCTTTTGCATAGAGTAAAAGACAAGGCAGCCATCGAATAGGGCCCGATTGTTCCTACTTGGTCAGCCGAGGAGCAAGGGGGGGGGGGGCAAGCGTCTCAACCAAGCAAAGCTCACCATGGGGAAGGTGGCTATACCAACTAGCCTGATGCCCTGCTCCCGCAGTGACGGATAATCGTACTCTGGTTTCTCTTCATAACATACAAGTCTTTCGCCTTTTACTAAAGACTTCCGTGGAGAGCAGCACTAATGAGTTGTTTCTATTATTGGCAGGCTTTACCTTTGCGGGTGAAGCCCTTTCTGTCTGTGCAAAAGAAATCTTGCTACTTTGCAGAGTGACTTCTCTGAGTAGAGTCGCCTTACTTGTTGCGACTGTGCCGATGTTCGAAGCTGGAGTGCAAAGTTGTTGCTTGAATGGTGCTTGCTGGAGCATGCGGGAGTGCAAAGTTATACCATTTAAAAGGGCTGAAGAGTGCTCAGTGCAGCTGGTGGGCGGAGGTGCAACGTGACACTCTGGCCACCTATGGCCATAAAAAGAACACTGCTACAAGTGCGCATTGTGCCAGCAAGGGCCCTCGGACCTGAAACAGTGGACAGTTATCGCTTCTCGGCCTTTTGGCTAATATCAAGTGTAGTATCTGTTCTTATCAGTTTAATATGTCCTCTATACGAGGACAACATATTAAATGGATTTTTAAGAATAGGAGTTGAAAAAGAAGCTTGCTCCGTTCACTCCAAGCCTCGACCCGGTACTGCAGTGCCGCTGGGAACGGTGCGCTCTCCTCTGCTCTTGTGAAAAAGCAAACAGTGGTGCAGGATGGAAGTTTCAGGGAGCCCAAGATGAAACTTTCTTTTAATCTGCTGAGAAAAGAGAGTGAATGCGAGGTGGACTTTAACACAGCTCTGGGAGCGAGCCGAGTGCGGGCTAACCGGGAGAATTGCTTGAAAGAAACGCGACACCGAATGAGTGGTCAGAACAAAGCCTCAATACGGTGTTCCCGTGGTGTTTGTGGCTGCCTTGTCTTTTGCACAGAGTAAAAGACAAAGCGTCTCAACCAAGCAAAGCTCACCAAGTAGGAACAATCGGGCCCTTTTCGATGGCTGCAACACCTGAAAGAGATATTGATGCGAGACCCGATCAAAGTCTAAATTTAAGATGACAAGCCGGGTGTTTCTGTCTCTAGCGTAATCAATGATGTCTCGAATCAGTACGAGGCTGTCGGTGAGTTGTCTCCCTGAGATGGCACAAGCTTGGTCTGGGTGAATTACCTCCTCTAAAACAGAGGACATCCGTGTCGCTAAAACCTTGCTAAAAAGTTTACAGTCAAAGTTTAAAAGTGTGATGGGCCTCCAATTCTTTAGGTCAGTCTTATCATTTTTTTTATAAAGTAGAGTCACTATTCCCACTCTAAAACTGTCAGGCAGTCGGTCGAGTTTTTCAAAATCTTTAAAAACATCTAAAATGTCTCATGATAAAAGGTCCCAATAGGTCAGATAGAATTCTGCAGGAAGCCCGTCTAAACCCGGAGCTCGACTTCTCTTAAAACCTGTTAGGCATTTTTTTAACTCTAAAGCAGTAAAATTCTGTGTCAAGTGTGCATTCTCTTTTACGGTTTTGTCAACGAATTTTAAGATTTCTGCCGATGTTTCCAAGTGCACTGGTTTCTCTTTGTACATGTTACGATAAAAGGTATGTACAGTTTCAATCATCTCTTGTGTGGATTTTGTTAAAAACCCATCTTCTCTTTTTAGATTTTGAATACACTCCTTTTTATTTATAACTTTCTTTCTTTTTCACCTTCCTCAATTTCCTGCTCCCTGCTTCTTACAAAAATTCCTTTACTCTTTATTTCTGCTAAAACTGACATTTCCTTTTTGACATCTTTGATTTCTTCTTTAAAGTCTATGCCACACTGATTTAGTTTAAAGTAGCGCTGTAAGCGTTTATGTAGTCCCATCATACATCTATTCTCTTTCCTTTTTTTACGTTTACCTTGCTGTTTAAAAAAAGTCTGGGTCGTTTCCTTCACCATTTCCCACCATTGTGCATGTGTTTCGTAGAGGTCTTGAAGGGTCTGCCACTCTTTATAACATTCCCTGTACTGACTGACTATGATTTCATCCTCCAACAGGGAACAGTTGAGTTTCCACAGACCACTTCCTACCGTCACATCAGAAGGGGGTGAAAGGGTGCAGGAGAGCATAAGGTGGTCTGAAAAGAAAACAGGGGTTAATCTAACATCAGTGGGTGGGCAATCTCTAGTAAAGAAATAATCAATGCGAGAGGCTCTGGTGCCATCATGACTAAACCAGGTGAAGCCCTCCTCTCTGGGATGCATGGTTTTAAAACAGTCAGTAAGCTTAAAATCCCTGCATATGCCCTGAAGTAAAATCGAAGTCTTATCCACTTTAAAATCTACCCCTGCTCTTTTTCTATCTTTCCTGCTCAAGATACAGTTAAAATCCCCTCCTACAACTAAAGGTACTTGCCCTAGCATGTAAAGCTGTATATCTTCTAAAAGGTCATACCTTTCATTTTTTCCATTGAAACCATAAATATTTAAGAGGTTAAAGTCTTGCCCCATAAAATTCAAGTGTGCTAAAAGTGCCCGTCCGTCTCTCACCACTGTGCTACCTTTCACCAGAACATGCGGATTTTTAATTAGAATGGCCACACCATCATTTTTATTTTGATTTGAGCCACTCCATATCGATAAATGGGGCCACATTTCCTCCCATTGTCTATGTTTTTTTAAAAAAGGTAGTCCACATTCTTGTATTAAAAACACATCTGATTTTATGGAGTCTAAGAAGGATAAAATACTCTGGGCTCTTGTCTTTGATTTCACACTTCTCACATTTAGTGTTGAGAAGGTGAGAACCATTAAAAGCATAAAGGAAAGTAGGTATGTCATTTTCGTTTTTCTAAGTTATCAAAACAAATTACACACAGGTTATTTCTTGGGAAACTAGCTCTTCCTTCATTTCTTTAGGTGAAAAGTGAGTAGGGTGATCTATATTTCCTTTTCGGACTCTCGGTGTTGGCCTCTGACGCAATGTTGCATTTAACTTTGAGTCCCTGGGGGTTGATTGCAGAGCTGAAGTTAAAAAGGAGACCTCATTTGGTGAGTCGGAGGGGAAGACTCTAGGTTCTTCCACTGAAGAACTGTCTGAAAGGGACCTAACCCTTCCCCTCTTCTCTGATACCACTGGGGAATCAGAGGCTCAGATGCCGTCCTCTTCGGCTGTTGACCTTCGGGGAGGTGAGTATCTTCACTAGACTCACCTGTCTGCTCTTCCTCCTCATTTAGCGTAGCTCCACCCTCTGCCTGTGAATTCTCACAGACTTCAACACTGAGTGGTGAGGCCTCTACAGGCCCCTCCCCTTTTTGCTCCTCACTTCCAATCCAAGCTTTTGGCGGGAAGTTTGAATTTATTGGGTCAACCTCTTCACTTTGTTCACCAACTGCCACCTTTGGTCCTTCTCTTTGTTGGCTTGACTGTGGCTTTACCGTCTTTAATTTGTTGGCAAAAGATTTAGGGCAATCTCTGAAGAGGTGATTTAATTCTCCACAGAGATTACATTTCCTGCCATTTGGACACTCTCCAAAAGTTTGCCCAATTTCTCTGCTCTTCCCACATAACACCTTGGTACAAGCCTCAACCAGGTGCCCATGCTCACCACACTTGCGGCAGAACTTGGGCTGCCCCTGGTAGTGGATGTAACCTCGGTTTTCAAGGTGGCCAGAGTGTCGCCCACCCGCTGCACTGAGCACTCTTCAGCCCTTTTAAATGGTATAACTTTGCACTCCCGCACGCTCCAGCAAGCACCATTCAAGCAACAACTTTGCACTCCAGCTTCGAACATCGGCACAGTCGCAACAAGTAAGGCGACTCTACTCAGAGAAGTCACTCTGCACAGTAAGAAGATTTCTTTTGCACAGACAGAAAGGGCTTCACCCGCAAAGGTAAAGCCTGCCAAAAATAGAAACAACTCATTAGTGCTGCTCTCCACAGAAATCTTTAGTAAAAGGCGAAAGACTTGTACGTTATGAAGAGAAACCAGAGTACGATTATCCGTCACTGCGGGAGCAGGGCATCAGGCTAGTTGGCATAGCCACCTTCCCCATGGTGAGCTTTGCTTGGTTGAGACGCTTGCTCCCCCCCCCCCCTTGCTCCTCGGCTGACCAACTAGGAACAATCGGGCCCTATTCGATGGCTGCCTTGTCTTTTACTCTGTGCAAAAGACAAGGCAGCAACAAAAACACCACAAGAATCCCGTATTGAGGCTTTGTTCTGATCGCTCATTCGGTGTCGTGTTTCTTTCAAGCAATTCTCCCGGTTAGCCCACACTCGGCTCGCTCCCATAGCCGTGTTAAAGTCTACTTCGCATTCACTCTCTTTTCTCAGCAGACTCTTGGGATTTTATCTATAAAATGAATTCCTTCACTCAAACTATGTGAAAACTGCTTTGTCCTTAATATTTACCATGTCTAGAAAGATTTAAACAAAAAAAAACAACGTTGTACTTTGCAGTAAAAGAAAGAGCAAATCTAAAGTTTCAGGAATCCGAGAATAAGCTTACTTTCATGAGTTCTTCACGATTTCGGATTTTGCTATAAAATGAATTCCTTCACTCAAACTAAATTAAAACTGCTAAACCGCTAATCTGTTATATGTAAGGCAGATGTCAAATTCACCGAAATAGGATCAAAGGGTATTCGGCCAATCGAGCTGTAGCAGCTTCGGTAAAAGAGTATAAGTTGAAGAGTTTGTGAATAAAGGTGTGCGCACACATAGTGTGCTGTACGAAAATAGGCAGGGAGCAATGCCGGCTTGGGTATATGTTCTTGTATGTTGTCTGACTGTTTGATTTGAATGTGTTGTGTAAGTGTCCTGTTGAATGTTACATGTTTGGGCTTTGACACGCTTCACTGTGGTTGTTAACTGTGTGGTGTGTCCTGAAATGTTATATGTTTGGGCTGTGTGACATGCTTAATGCTTGTCAGTAGCTATCCACTTATTCATATATAGCAACTGACAACATAAGAAGTCCGGACATACTTTGATAGTAGAAGTATCCTTATTGATAATAGATCACTAATTCATAGTGATAGAACAGTAGATGAACAGGTGCTTGCACATGTCTCACGAAAATAAAATGGGTGTATGATTGCTGACGGCAGAGCAATACTGCCAAACTTATGAGTTCTTGTGGCAAACTTGATTCAGTGTCTTGACGTGTATACGCTGTTTCGCTGACTTGATTGTCACAAGAAACAAAGTGTGTTTGATAAGATCCGACCATTTTATTACGGGAGGATCAGTATGTATGGATTCTGATGTGACTGATAAACCCATTCGTATCTTAAGCATAATCTAATACGTGAGACAACGCCCTGGCACACGATAAAAAAAAAAAGAGAGAGAGAGCGGTTTTGTGTCCCCACAGTCCATAGTGTAGAAAAGAGAGAAAAAAGCCTTTCTGATTTGGTGTGTGTGCTCATAGTGCAGAGTGTAGAGAAAAGAAAGCCGTTTTGGTGTCACGGGTGTTGTGACTTACACACACACATTTCTAAATTGAGAAAGGAAATTATTTTAGAGGAAGCACTAGAGTTTAGATCCCACATTTGTTGATAGGCATTCATTTATTTCTTCACTTCTGATGAAGTTTCAACAATAAACAACAAACTTTGTATTATGAGAAAGAACCAGACTCATTCTTCAGGAATCCGAAAATAAGCTCTATTTTATGAATTATGAACGAATTCGGATTCTCCTATAAAACGAATTTATTAACTCTAACCAAGTTAAGACTGCCTTGTCCTTCATATTTATTCATGTCTAATCAAGTTTCAACGATAAACAACGTTGTACTTTGTAGAATGAGAAAGAACTTCTTCAGCAATAAGCATCTCTCGACATATGACGAAATACAGATTTTGCTAAAAAATTAATTCCTTCTATCAGCCTGACTTAAAACTGTTTGTCCTCCTTATTTATCCACTTCAAATCAAGTTTCAACAATTAAAAAAAATTTGTAGTTTGAGAAAGAACAACTTAATCTTCAGCAATCAGTATAAAAAGAGGTGCAAATGCCAACCATACATACCTAAAAGGTGGAGCGGAAGTATTCAGCTGCAAGTAGGTGTGAATGTTCGACCATAATTTGTAAAAAGCGGGTAAGAAAAGGTTCGACTATATATTAACAAAAGCGGGAGGAGAGGTCTTCGGATGAGAGTGGGTGAGAATTTCCAACCATAATCTATAAAATACGGTGAAAAAAAATATGTGAATGCCTCATAGAACACTAAAAGCGGAAGTGTTCGGCTGCAAGAAGGTGTGAATGTCCGACTATATTTGGTGAAAAGCAGGTGAAGCAAGGTCTGAATGCCCAACCTTACATCATCAAAAGCGAGATCAGAGGTGTTTGGCTGCAAGAAGGCCATAGTTTGCCAAAAGCGGGTAAGGTGCGAATGACCGACTAAATATCAACAAAAGTGGGGGCGGAGGTCTTCGGATGCAAGTGGGTGTGAATATCCCACCATACAAGTATGGTGGAGAGGAAGCTGTGAATGGCCGACCATAGTAAAAGGCGGGTGAGAGAAGGTGCGAATGTCAAACCATACATAATCAAAACAGGGAGCGGAGGTGTTCTGCTGTAAGAAGGTGTGAATGTCCAACCATAGTTGGTAAAAAGCGGGTAAGAAAAGGTTAAAATACCCGACTGTACACAATCAATAGCGGGAGCGGAGTTGTTCGGCTACTAAAAGGTGTGAAAGTCCGACCATGGTTTGTAAAAAGCGGGTAAGAAAAGGTGCGAATGCCCGACAATGTATGATCAAAAGAGGGAGTGCAGGTTTTCGGCTGCAAGAAGGTCTGAATGTCCAACCATAATTTGTAAAAACCGGGGAAGAAAAGGCTCGAAAGCCCGACTATACACCATCAAAAGTGGGAGCGGAGGTGTTCAGCTGCAAGACGGTCTAAATGTCCATCAATAATTGCTAGAAAACATGAAAGAAAATTTTCGAAAATCAAACCACACATGATCATAAGTGGGAGAGGAGGTGTTCAGCTGCAAGAAGGTGTGAATGTCTACCCATAATTACTGAAAAATGGGTAAGAAAAGGTGCGAATGCCTAACCATACATCATCAAAAGAGGGAGCGGAGGTGTTCCGCTGTAAGACGGTGTGAATGTCCGACCATAGATGGTAAAAAGCGGGTAAGAAAAGGTTAAATTACCCGACTGTACACAATCAAAAGAGGGATCGGAGTTGTTCAGCTAAGAGAAGGTGTGAAAGTCCGACCTTGGTTTGTAAAAAGCGGGTAAGAAAAGGTTCGTATGCCCGAATATACACCATCAAAAGCGGAAGCGGAGGTGTTCGGCTGCAAGATATTGTGAACGTCCGACCAAAGTTTGTAAAAAGCAGTTAAGAAAAGGTTCGAATATCTAACCAAACATAATCAAAAGCGGGAGCAGAGCTGTTCAACTGGAAGTAGGTGTGAATGTCAGATCATAATTTGCAAAAAGCTGATGAGAAAGGGTGAGAATGCCCGACTATACACCATCAAATGCGGTATCGGAGTTGTTCGGCTGTGAGTAGGTGTGAATCTCCAACCATAATTGCTGAAAAATGTGTTAGAAAAGGTAAAAATGCCGGTCCATACATAATCAAAATCGGGAGAGGTGGTGTTCAGCTGCAAGAAGGTCTAAATGTCCATCAATAATTGCTAGAAAACATGAAAGAAAATTTTCGAAAATCAAACCACACATGATCATAAGTGGGAGAGGAGGTGTTCAGCTGCAAGAAGGTGTGAATGTCCACCCATAATCCCTGAAAAATGGGTAAAAAAAAGGTGCGAATGCCCAACCATACATCATCAAAAGCAGGAGTGCATGTGTTCGGCTACAAGAAGGTGTGAACGTCCAACCAAAGTTTGTAAAAAGCAGTTAAGAAAAGGTTCGAATATCCAACCAAACATAATCAAAAGCGGGAGCAGAGCTGTTCGACTGCAAGTAGCTGTGAATGTCAGATCATAATTTGCAAAAAGCTGATGAGAAAGGGTGAGAATGCCCGACTATACACCATCAAATGCGGGAGCGGAGTTGTTCGGCTGTGAGTAGGTGTGAATCTCCGACCATAATTGCTGAAAAATGTGTTAGAAAAGGTAAAAATGCCGGTCCATACATCATCAAAAGCGAGAGAGGTTGTGTTCGGCTGCAAGTAGGTGTGACTGTTCGACTAAAGTTTGTAAAAAGTGGGTAAGACAAGGTGCGAATGCCTGACAATGTATGATCAAAAGCGGGAGCGGAGGTGTTCAGCTGCAAGAAGGTCTACATGTCCATCAATAATTGCTAGAAAACATGAAAGAAACTTTTTGAAAATCAAACCGCACATGATCATAAGTGGGATAGGAGGTGTTCAGCTGCAAGGTGTGAATGTCCACCCATAATTCCTGAAAAATGGGCAAAAAAAAGGTGTGAATGCCCAACCATACATCATTAAAAGCAGGAGTGGAAGTGTTCGGCTACAAGAAGGTGTGAACGTCCAACCAAAATATGTAAAAAGAAGTTAAGAAAAGGTTCGAATATCCAACCAAACATAATCAAAAGCGGGAGCAGAGCTTTTCGACTGCAAGTAGGTGTGAATGTCAGATCATAATTTGCAAAAAGCTGATGAGAAAGGGTGAGAATGCCCGACTATACATCATCAAATGCGGGAGCGGAGTTGTTCGGCTGTGAGTAGGTGTGAATCTCCGACCATAATTGCTGAAAAATGTGTTAGAAAAGGTAAAAATGCCGGTCCATACATCATCAAAAGCGAGAGAGGTTGTGTTCAGCTGCAAGTAGGTGTGAATGTCCAGCCATAATTACTCACAAACGGGTAAGAAAAGGTAGTATTGCCAGACCATATATGATCAAAACAGGAAGCGGAGGTGGTTCAGCTGCAAGAAGGTTTGAATGTCCGACTAAAGTTCAAATATATTAAAGAAAGCGGGAGGAGAGGTCTTCGGATGAGAGTGGTTGAAAATTTCCGACCATAATGTATAAAATGCGGTGAAAAAAAGGTGTGATAGAACACTAAAAGGTGGAGCGGAAGTGTTCGGCTGCAAGAAGGTGTGAATGTCCGACTATATTTGGTGAAAAGCAGTTGAAGCAAGGTCTGAATGCCAAACCTTACATCATCAAAAGCGAGATCAGAGGTGTTTGGCTGCAAGAAGGCCATAGTTTGCCAAAAGCGGGTAAGGTGCGAATGTCTGACTAAATATCAACAAAATTTGGGGCAGAGGTCTTCGGATGCAAGTGGGTGTGAATATCCAACCATACAAGTATGGTGGAGAGGAAGCTGTGAATGTCCGACCATAGTTGGTAAAAAGCGGGTAAGAAAAGGTTAAAATACCCGACTGTACACAATCAATAGCGGGAGCGGATGTGTTCGGCTACAAGAAGGTGTGAAAGTCCGACCATGGTTTGTAAAAAGCGGGTAAGAAAAGGTGCGAATGTCCGACAATGTATGATCAAAAGAGAGAGCGGAGGTTTTCGGATACAATAAGGTTTGAATGTCCCACCATAGTTTGTAAAAAGCGGGTAAGAAAAGGTTCGAATGCCCGACTATACACCATCAAAAGCGGGAGCAGAGGTGTTCCGCTGTAAGACGGTGTGAATGTCCAACCATAGTTGGTAAAAAGCGGGTAAGAAAAGGTTAAAATACCCGACTTTACACAATCAATAGCGGGAGCGGAGTTGTTCGGCTACAAGAAGGTGTGAAAGTCCGACCATGGTTTGTAAAAACCGGGAAGAAAAGGCTCGAAAGCCCGACTATAAACCATCAAAAAGAAGGTTTGAATGTCCATCAATAATTGCTTTAAAACAAGAAAGTAAATTTTCGAATATCAAACCGTACATGATAATAAGCGGGAGAGGAGGTGTTCCGCTGTAAGACGGTGTGAATGTCCGACCATAGTTGGTAAAAAGCGGGTAAGAAAAGGTTAAAATACCCGACTGTACACAATCAATAGCGGGAGCGGAGTTGTTCGGCTACTAAAAGGTGTGAAAGTCCGACCCTGGTTTGTAAAAAGCGGGTAAGAAAATGTTCGAATGCCCGAACATACACAATCAAAAGAGGGAGCGGAGGTGTTCCGCTGTAAGACGGTGTGAATGTCCGATCATAGTTGGTAAAAAGCGGGTAAGAAAAGGTTAAAATACCCGACTGTACACAATCAAAAGAGGGAGCGGAGTTGTTCAGCTAAGAGAAGGTGTGAAAGTCCGACCATGGTTTGTAAAAGGGCGGGTAAGAAAAGGTTCGTATGCCCGAATATACACTATCAAAACCGGAAGTGTAGGTGTTCGGCTGCAAGAAGGTGTGAACGTCCGACCAAAGTTTGTAAAAAAGCAGTTAAGAAAAGGTTCGAATATCTAACCAAACATAATCAAAAGCGGGAGCAGAGCTGTTCGACTGCAAGTAGGTGTGAATGTCAGAGAATAATTTGCAAAAAGCTGATGAGAAAGGGTGAGAAATCCCGACTATACACCATCAAATGCGGTAGCGGAGTTGTTCGGCTGTGAGTAGGTGTGATTCTCCAACCATAATTGCTGAAAAATGTGTTAGAAAAGGTAAGAATGCCGGTCCATACATCATCAAAAGCGGGAGAGGTGGTGTTCAGCTGCAAGTAGGTGTGAATGTCCATTAATAATTGCTTTAAAACATGAAAGAAAATTTTCGAAAATCAAACCTTACATGATCATTAGCGGGAGAGGAGGTGTTCAGCTGCAAGAAGATGTGAATATCCAACTATAATTACTGAAAAATGGGTAGGAAAAGATGCGAATGTCCAACCATAAATCATCAAAAGCAGGAGTGGAGTTGTTGAGCTACAAGAAGGTATGAAAGTCCAACCATGGTTTGTAAAAAGCGGGTAAGAGAAGGTTCGAATACCCGAATATATACCATCAAAAGCGGAAGCGGGGGTGTTCGGCTGCAAGAAGGTGTGAAAGTCCGACCAAAGTTTGTAAAAAGCAGTTAAGAAAAGGTTTGAATATCCAACCGAACATAATCAAAAGCGGGAGCAGAGCTGTTCGACTGCAAGTAGGTGTGAATGTCAGATCATAATTGCTGAAAAATGTGATAGAAAAGACTAGAATGCCAGACAATACATCATCAAAAGCGGGAGAGGTGGTTTTTCGGCTGCAAGTAGGTGTGAATGTCCAGCCATAATTACTCACAAACGGGGGAAGAAAAGGTAGTATTTCCAGACCACACATGATCAAATGGAGGTGGTTCAGCTGCAAGGTGTGAATGTCTGACTAAAGTTTGTAAAAACCGTGTAAGACAAGGGGCGAATGCCCGACAATGTATGATCAAAAGAGGGAGCGGAGGTTTTCGGCTGCAAGGTCTGAATGTCCAACCATAATTTGTAAAAATCGGGGAAGAAAAGGCTCGAAAGCCCGACTATACACCATCAAAAGCGGGAGCAGAGGTGTTCAGGTGCAAGAAGGTCTGAATGTCCGACCAATAATTACTGAAAAATGGGTAAGAAAAGGTGCGAATGCCAAATCATACATCATCAAAAGCAGCAGCGGATGTGTTCGGCTACAAGAAGGTTTGAATGTCCAACCATAGTAAGTAATAGGTGGGTAAGAAAAGGCTCGAAAGCCCGACTATACACCATCAAAAGCGGAAGCGGAGGTGTTCGGCTGCAAGACGGTGTGAACGTCCGACCAAAGTTTGTAAAAAGCATTAAGAAAATGTTCGAATATCCAACCAAACATAATCAAAAGCGGGAGCAGAGCTGTTCGACTGCAAGTAGGTGTGAATATCAGATCATAATTTGCAAAAAGCTGATGAGAAAGGGTGAGAATGCCCGACTATACACTATCAAATGTGGGAGCGGAGGTGTTCGTCTGTGAGTAGGTGTGAATGTCCGACCATAATTGCTGAAAAATGTGTTAGAAAAGGTAAGAATGCCGGACCATATATCATCAAAAGCGGGAGAGGTTGTGTTTGGCTGCAAGAAGGTGTGAATGTCCAGCCATAATTACTCACAAACGGGTAAGAAAAGGTACTATTGCCAGACCATATATGATCAAAACAGGGAGTGGAGGTGGTTCAGCTGCAAGAAGGTTTGAATGTCCGACTAAAGTTTGTAAAAAGCGGGTAAGACAAGGTGTGAATGCCCGACAATGTATGATCAAAAGAGGAGTGGAGGTTTTCGGCTGCAAGAAGGTCTGAATGTCCACCCATAATTACTGAAAAATGGGTAAGAAAAGGTGCGAAAGCCCAACCGCACATGATCATAAGTGGATGAGAAGGTGTTCGACTGCAAGTAGGTGTGAATGTAAGATCATAATTTGTAAAAAGCGGGTAAGAAAAGGTAAGAATGCCCAACCATAAATTATCAAAAGCGGCAGCAGAGTTTCGGCTGGTATTTATCAATGTCTCGATAGATTTCAACAAAAAACAACGTTGTACTTTGCAGTAAAAGAAAGTGCAAATCAAAAGTTTTAGGAATCCGAGAATAAGCTTATTTTCATGAGTTCTGCACGATTTCGGATTTTATGTATAAAATGAATTTCTTCACGCAAACTAAGTTAACACTGCTTTGTCCTTCATATGTACCCATTTCTACATATATTTCAAGCATAAACTTCCTCATACTACCCTGAATGAGAAAGAGCCACACTTGTGATTAAGCCATACCTCCCTTTTGAGGAGTTCTGCATGATTTGGGATTTTATCTATAAAATTAATTCCTTCACTCAAACTATGTTAAAACGGCTTTTACCTTCATATTTATCAATGTCTCGATAGATTTAAACAAAAAAACAACGTTGTACTTTGCAATAAAAGAAAGAGCAAATCAAAAGTTTTAGGAATCCGAGAATAAGCTTATTTTCATGAGTTCTGCACGATTTCGGATTTTATGTATAAAATGAATTCATTCACTCAAACCAAGTTAAAACTGCTTTTTCCTTCATATTTATCAATGTCTAGATCGACTTCAACAAAGAACAACATTGTATTTTGCAGTAGAAGAAAGAGCAAAACTGAAGGATCAGGAATCCGAGAATAAGCTTCTTTTCATACGTTCTGCATGATTTGGGATTTTATGTATAAAATGAATTCCTTCACTCAAACTAAGTTAACACTGCTTTGTCCTTCATATGTACCCATTTCTACATATATTTCAAGCATAAACTTCCTCATACTACCCTGAATGAGAAAGAACCACACTTGTGATTAAGCCATACGCCCCTTTTGAGGAGTTCTGCATGATTTGGGATTTTATCTATAAAATCAATTCCTTCACTCAAACTATGTTAAAACGGCTTTTACCTTCATATTTATCAATGTCTCGATAGATTTAAACAAAAAAAACAACGTTGTACTTTGCAGTAAAAGAAAGAGCCAATCAAAAGTTTTAGGAATCCGAGAATAAACTTATTTTCATGAGTTCTGCACGATTTCGGATTTTATGTATAAAATGAATTCATTCACTCAAACCAAGTTAAAACTGCTTTTTCCTTCATATTTATATTATTTATCATATTTTGCAGTAGAAGAAAGAGCAACACTGAAGGATCAGGAATCCGAGAATAAGCTTATTTTCTTATGGGCAAGTGGGAACTGCTTTGTCCTTCATATTTATCAATGTGTAGATGGATTTCAACTTCTTCTACTGCAAAGTCCAATGTTTTTCTTTGTTGAAGTCGATCTAGACATTGATGAATATGGAAGGACAAAGCAGTTTTAACTTGGTTTGAGCAAAGCAATTCGTTTTATAGCAAAATCCGAAATCGTGCAGAACTCATGAAAGCAGGCTTTTACTCGGATTCCTGAAACTTTAGATTTGCTCTTTCTTTTACTGCAAAGTACAACGTTGTTTTTTTGTTTAAATATTTCTAGACATGGTAAATATGACGGACAAATCAGTTTTAACATAGTTTGAGTGAAGTAATGCATTTTATAAGCAAAATCCCAAATCATGCAGAATTCACAAAATGCTTTTTCTCGCTTTTCACTGCTTTTTACAAACTTTGGTCGGACGTTCACACCTTCTTGCATCCGAACACCGCTTCCGCTTTTGATGATGTATATTCGGGCATTCGAACCTTTTATTACCCGCTTTTTACAAACAATTGTCGGACTTTCACACCTTCTTGCAGCCGAACACCACCTCTCCTGCTTTTGATGATGTATGGTCCAGTATTCTTACCTTTTCTAACACATTTTTCAGCAATTATGGTCGGACATTCACACCTACTCACAGCTGGACACCTCCGCTCCCGCTTTTGATCATACAACGTCGGGACATCGCTCCTTGTCTTACCAGCTTTTTACAAACTTTAGTCGAACATTCACACCTTCTTGCAGCTGAACACCTCCGCTCCCGCTTTTGATGATGTATAGTCGGGCTTTCGAGCCTTTTCTTACCCGGTTTTTACAAATTATGGTTGGACATTCAGACCTTGCAGCCGAACACCTCCGCTCTCTCTTTTGATCATACATTGTCGGGCATTCGCACCTTGTCTTACCCGCTTTTTACAAACTATAGTCAGACATTCACACCTTGCAGCTGAACCTCCGCTCCCTGTTTTGATCATGTATGGTCTGGCAATACTACCTTTTCTTCCCCCGTTTGTGAGTAATTATGGCTGGACATTCACACCTACTTGCAGTCGAACAACTCTGCTCCCGCTTTTGATAATGTTTGGTTGGATATTCGAACCTTTTCTTACCCGCTTTTTACAAACCATGGTCGGACTTTCACACCTTCTTGTAGCCGAACAACTCCGCTCCCGCTATTGATTGTGTACAGTAGGGTATTTTAACCTTTTCTTACCCGCTTTTTACCAAGTATGGTCGGACATTCACACCTTCGTACAGCGGAACACCTCCGCTCCCTCTTTTGATGGTGTATGTTCGGGCATTCAAACCTTTTCTTACCCGCTTTTTCCAAACTATGGTCGGCTATTCACAGCTTCCTCTCCACCATACTTGTATGGTGGGATATTCACACCCACTTGCATCCGAAAACCTCCGCCCCAAATTTTGTTGATATTTAGTCGGACATTCGCACCTTACCCGCTTTTGGCAAACTATGGCCTTCTTGCAGCCAAACAACTCTGATCTCGCTTTTGATGATGTAAGGTTGGGCATTCAGACCTTGCTTCACCTGCTTTTCACCAAATATAGTCGGACATTCACACCTTCTTGCAGTCGAACACTTCCGCTCCACCTTTTAGTGTTCTATCACACCTTTTTTTTCACCGCATTTTATACATTATGGTTGGAAATTTTCAACCACTTTCATCCGAAGACCTCTCCTCCCGCTTTTGTTCATATATTTGAACTTTAGTTTGACATTCAAACCTTCTTGCAGCTGAACCACATCCGCTCCCTGTTTTGATCATATATGGTCTGGCAATACTACCTTTTCTTACCCGTTTGTGAGTAATTATGGCTGGACATTCACACCTACTTGCAGCCGAACACAACCTCTCTCGCTTTTGATGATGTATGGACCGGCATTTTTACCTTTTCTAACACATTTTTCAGCAATTATGGTCGGAGATTCACACCTACTCACAGCCGAACAACTCCGCTCCCGCATTTGATGATGTATAGTCGGGCATTCTCACCCTTTCTCATCAGCTTTTTGCAAATTATGATCTGACATTCACACCTACTTGCAGTCGAACAGCTCTGCTCCTGCTTTTGATTATGTTTGGTTGGATATTCGAACCTTTTCTTAACTTCTTTTTACATATTTTGTTTGGACGTTCACACCTTCTTGTAGCCGAACACTTCCACTCCTGCTTTTGATGATGTATGGTTGGGCATTCACACCTTTTTTTTGCCCATTTTTCAGGAATTATGGGTGGACATTCACACCTTGCAGCTGAACACCTCCTATCCCACTTATGATCATGTGCGGTTTGATTTTCAAAAAGTTTCTTTCATGTTTTCTAGCAATTATTGATGGACATGTAGACCTTCTTGCAGCTGAACACCTCCGCTCCCGCTTTTGATCATACATTGTCAGGCATTCGCACCTTGTCTTACCCACTTTTTACAAACTTTAGTCGAACAGTCACACCTTTTTGCAGCCGAACACCACCACTACCGCTTTTGATGATGTATGGTCCAGCATTCTTACCTTTTCTAACACATTCTTCAGCAATTATGGTCGGACATTCACACCTACTCAGAGCCGAACACCTCCGCTCCCGCATTTGATGGTCTATAGTCGGGCATTCTACAGCGTAAAAGACTCATTCTTATGTTTGGTTAGATATTCGAACCTTTTCTTAACTGCTTTTTACAAACTTTGGTCGGACGTTCACAATATCTTGCAGCCGAACACCTCCGCTTCCGCTTTTGATGGTGTATATTCGGGCATACGAACCTTTTCTTACCCGCTTTTTACAAACCAAGGTCGGACTTTCACACCTTCTCTTAGCTGAACAACTCCGCTCCCTCTTTTGATTGTGTACAGTCGGGTAATTTAACCTTTTCTTACCCGCTTTTTACCATCTATGGTCGGACATTCACACCGTCTTACAGCGGAACACCTCCGCTCCCTCTTTTGATGATGTATGGTTAGGCATTCGCACCTTCTCTTACCCATTTTTCAGTAATTATGGGTAGACATTCACACCTTCTTGCAGCTGAACACCTCCTCTCCTGCTTATGATCATGTGCAGTTTGATATTTGAAAATTTTCTTTCATGTTTTCTAGCAATTATTGATGGACATTCAGACCGTCTTGCAGCTGAACACCTCCGCTCCAGCTGTTGATGGTGTATAGTCGGGCTTTCGAGCCTTTTCTTCCCCGATTTTTACAAATTATGGATGGACATTCAGACCTTCTTTCAGCCGAAAACCTCCGCTCCCTCTTTTGATCATACATTGTCGGGCATTCGCACCTTTTCTTACCCGCTTTTTACAATTCATGGTCGGACTTTCACACCTTTTAGTAGCGGAACAACTCTGCTCCCGCTATTGATTGTGTACAATCGGGTATTTTAACCTTTTCTTACCTGCTTTTTGCCAACTATGGTTGGACATTCACACCTTCTTACAGCGGAACACCTCCGCTCCCTCCTTTGATGGTGTATGTTCGGGCATTCGAACCTTTTCTTACCCGCTTTTTACAAACTATGGTCAGACATTCAAACCTTCTTGTAGCCGAACACATCCACTCCTGCTTTTGATGATGGGTATTCAAACCTACTTGTTGCCCGCTTTTCATTAATTATGGGTGGACATACACACCTTGTCGCAGCCAAACACCTCCGCTCCCTGTTAGGATCATGTATGGTTGGGCATTCGTACCTTTTCTTACCCATTTTGCAGTAATTATGGGTGGACATTCACACCTTCTTGCATTTGAACACCTCCTCTCCCGCTTATGATCATGTGCGGTTTGATTTTCGAAAATTCTCTTCCATGTTTTCTAGCAATTATTGATGGACATTCAGACCTTCTTGCTGCTGAACACCTCCGCTCCAGCTGTTGATGGTGTATAGTCGGGCTTTTGAGCCTTTTCTTCCCAGATTTTTACAAAATATGGATGGACATTCAGACCTTGTTTCAGCCGAAAACCTCCGCTCCCTCTTTTGATCATACATTGTCGGGCATTCGCACCTTTTCTTACCCGCTTTTTACAAACCATGGTCGGACTTTCACACCTTTTAGTAGCGGAACAACTCTGCTCCCGCTATTGATTGTGTACAATCGGGTATTTTAACCTTTTCTTACCTGCTTTTTGCCAACTATGGTCGGACATTCACACCTTCTTACAGCGGAACACCTCCGCTCCCTCCTTTGATGGTGTATGTTCGGGCATTCGAACCTTTTCTTAACCGCTTTTTACAAACTATGGTCAGACATTCACACCTTCTTGCAGCCGAACACTTCCGCTCTACCTTTTAGTGTTCTATGGGGTATTCACACCTTTTTTTTCACCGCATTTTATAGATTATGGTTGTAAATTCTCACCCACTCTTATCCGAAGACCTCTCCTCCTGCTTTGGTTAATATATAGTCGGGCATTCAAACCTTTTCTTACCCGCTTTTTACTAATTATGTTCGAACATTCACACCTACTTGCAGCCGAACACCTCCGCTCCCGCTTTTGATGGTGTATAGTCGGGCTTTCGAGCCTTTTCTTCCCCGGTTTTTACAAATTATGGTTGGACATTCAGACCTTGCAGCCGAAAACCTCCGCTCCCTCTTTTGATCATACATTGTCAGGCATTCGCACCTACTTGCAGCCGAATACTTCCGCTCCACCTTTTAGTGATGTATGGTTGGCATTTGCACCTTTTCTTACCCTTTCTTACCCTACTGATTACTTAAGATTAAGTTGTTTTTTCGCAAACTACAACATTTTTTTAATTGTTGAAACTTGATTTGAAGTGGATAAATAAGGAGGACAAACAGTTTTAAGTCAGGCTGATAGAAGGAATTAATTTTATAGCAAAATCTGTATTTCGTCATATGTCGAGAGATGCTTATTGCTGAAGAAGTACAAAGTACAACTTTGTTTATCGTTGAAACTTGATTAGACATGAATAAATATGAAGGACAAAGCAGTCTTAACTTGGTTAGAGTTAAGGAATTCGTTTTATAGGAGAATCCGAATTCGTGCATAACTCGTAAAATAGAGCTTATTTTCGGATTCCTGAAGAATGAGTCTGGTTCTTTCTCATAATACAAAGTTTGTTGTTTATTGTTGAAACTTCATCAGAAGTGAAGAAATAAATGAATGCCTATCAACAAATGTGGGATCTAAACTCTAGTGCTTCCTCTAAAATAATTTCCTTTCTCAATTCAGAAATGTGTGTGTGTAAGTCACAACACCCGTGACACAAAAACGGCTTTCTTTTCTCTCTTTTCTCTACACTCTGCACTGTGAGCACACACACCAAATCAGAAAGGCTTTTTTCTCTCTTTTCTACATTATGGACTGTGGGGACACAAAACCGCTCTCTCTTTTTTTTTTTTGATTGTGTGCCAGGGCGTTGTCTCACGTATTAGATTATGCTTACGATACGAATGGGTTTTATCAGTCACATCAGAATCCATACATACTGATCCTCCCGTAATAAAATGGTCGGATCTTATCAAACACACTTTGTTTCTTGTGACAATCAAGTCAGCGAAACAGCGTATACACGTCAAGACACTGAATCAAGTTTGCCACAAGAACTCATAAGTTTGGCAGTATTGCTCTGCCGTCAGCAATCATACACCCATTTTATTTTCGTGAGACATGTGCAGGCACCTGTTCATCTACTGTTCTATCACTATGAATTAGTTTATCTATTATCAATAAGGATACTTCTACAACTACTATCAAAGTATGTCCAGACTTCTTATGTTGTCAGTTGCTATATATGAATAAGTGGGTAGCTACTGACAAGCATTAAGCATGTCACACAGCCCAAACATATAACATTTCAGGACACACCACACAGTTAACAACCACCGTGAAGTGTCAAAGCCCAAACATGTAACATTCAACAGGACACTTAAACAACACATTCAAATCAAACAGTCAGACAACATACAAGAACATATACCCCAGCCGGCATTGCTCCCTGCCTATTTTCCTACAGCTCACTATGTGTGCGCACATCTTTATTCACAAAAGTTCAACTTATACTCTTTTACCCAAGCTGCTACAGCTCGATTGGCCGAATACCCTTAGATCCTATTTCGGTGAATTTGACATCTGCCTTACATGTAACAGATTAGCGGTTTAGCAGTTTTAATTTAGTTTGAGTGAAGGAATTCATTTTATAGCAAAATCCGAAATCGTGAAGAACTCATGAAAGTAAGCTTATTCTCGGATTCCTGAAACTTTAGATTTGCTCTTTCTTTTACTGCAAAGTACAACGTTGTTTTTTTTTTGTTTAAATCTTTCTAGACATGGTAAATATGAAGGACAAAGCAGTTTTAACATAGTTTGAGTGAAGGAATTCATTTTATAGATAAAATCCCAAGAGTCTGCTGAGAAAAGAATGCGAAGTAGACTTTAACACGGCTCTGGGAGCGAGCCGAGTGTGGGCTAACCGGGAGAATTGCTTGAAAGAAACGCGACACCGAATGAGCGGTCAGAACAAAGCCTCAATACGGTGTTCCCGTGGTGTTTTTGTTGCTGCCTTGTCGATTGCACAGGGGCAAGCGTTTCAACCAAGCAACGCTCACCATGGGGAAGGTGGCTATGCCAACTAGCCTGATGCCCTGCTCCCGCAGTGACGGATAATCGTACTCTGGTTTCTCTTCATAACATACAAGTCTTTCGCCTTTTACTAAAGACTTTCGTGGAGAGCAGCACTAATGAGTTGTTTCTATTTTTGGCAGGCTTTACCTTTGCGGGTGAAGCCCTTTCTGTCTGTGCAAAAGAAATCTTGTTACTGTGCAGAGTGACTTCTCTGAGTAGAGTCCCCTTACTTGTTGCGATTGTGCCGATGTTCGAAGCTGGAGTGCAAAGTTGTTGCTTGAATGGTGCTTGCTGGAGCATGCGGGAGTGCAAAGTTATACCATTTAAAAGGGCTGAAGAGTGCTCAGTGCAGCGGGTGGGCGGAGGTGCAACGTGACACTCTGGCCACCTATGGCCATAAAAAGAACACTGCTACAAGTGCGCATTGTGCCAGCAAGGGCCCTCGGACCTGAAACAGTGGACAGTTATCGCTTCTTGGCCTTTTGGCTAAGATCAAGTGTAGTATCTGTTCTTATCAGTTTAATGTGTCCTCTATACGAGGACTACATATTAAATGGATTTTTAAGAATAGGAGTTGAAAAAGAAGCTTGCTCCGTTCACTCCAAGCATCGACCCAGTACTGCAGTGCCGCTGGGAACGGTGCGCTCTTCTCTGCTCTTGTGAAAAAGCAAACAGCGGTGCAGGATGGAAGTTTCAGGGAGCCCAAGATGAAACTTTCTTTTAATCTGCTGAGAAAAGAGAGTGAATGCGAAGTAGACTTTAACACAGCTCTGGAAGCGAGCCGAGTGTGGGCTAACCGGGAAAATTGCTTGAAAGAAACGCGACACCGAATGAGTGGTCAGAACAAAGCCTCAATACGGTGTTCCCGTGGTGTTTGTGGCTGCCTTGTCTTTTGCACAGAGTAAAAGACAAGGCAGCCATCGAATAGGGCCCGATTGTTCCTACTTGGTCAGCCGAGGAGCAAGGGGGGGGAGCAAGCGTCTCAACCAAGCAAATCTCACCAAGTAGGAACAATCGGGCCCTATTCGATTGCTGCAACACCTGAAAGAGATATTGATGCGAGACCCGATCAAAAGCTTTTTCAAAGTCTAAATTTAAGATGACAAGCCGGGTGTTTCTGTCTCTAGCGTAATCAATGATGTCTCGAATCAGTACGAGGCTGTCGGTGAGTTGTCTCTCTGAGATGGCACAAGCCTGGTCTGGGTGAATTACCTCCTCTAAAACAGAGGACATCCGTGTCGTTAAAACTTTGCTAAAAAGTTTACAGTCAAAGTTTAAAAGTGTGATGGGCCTCCAATTCTTTAGGTCAGTCTTATCATTTTTATCAGAAGTGAAGAAATAAATGAATGCCTATCAACAAATGTTGGATCTAAACTCTAGTGCTTCCTCTAAAATAATTTCCTTTCTCAATTTAGAAATGTGTGTGTGTAAGTCACAACACCCGTGACACCAAAACGGCTTTCTTTTCTCTACACTCTGCACTGTGAGCACACACACCAAATCAGAAAGGCTTTTTTCTCTCTTTTCTACATTATGGACTGTGGGGACACAAAACCGCTCTCTCTTTTTTTTTTTTATCGTGTGCCAGGGCGTTGTCTCACGTATTAGATTGTGCTTAAGATACGAATGGGTTTTATCAGTCACATCAGAATCCATACATACTGATCCTCCCGTAATAAAATGGTCGGATCTTATCAAACACACTTTGTTTCTTGTGACAATCAAGTCAGCGAAACAGCGTATACACGTCAAGACACTGAATCAAGTTTGCCACAAGAACTCATAAGTTTGGCAGTATTGCTCTGCCGTCAGCAATCATACATCCATTTTATTTTCGTGAGACATGTGCAGGCACCTGTTCATCTACTGTTCTATCACTATGAATTAGTTTATCTATTATCAATAAGGATACTTCTACAACTACTCTATCAAAGTATGTCCGGACTTCTTACGTTGTCAGTTGCTATATATGAATAAGTGGGTAGCTACTGAGAAGCATTAAGCATGTCACACAGCCCAAACATATAACATTTCAGGACACACCACACAGTTAACAACCACAGTGAAGCGTGTCAAAGCCCAAACATGTAACATTCAACAGGACACTTACACAACACATTCAAATCAAACAGTCAGACAACATACAAGAACATATACCCCAGCCGGCATTGCTCCCTGCCTATTTTCCTACAGCTCACTATGTGTGCGCACACCTTTATTCACAAACTCTTCAACTTATACTCTTTTACCGAAGCTGCTACAGCTCGATTGGCCGAATACCGAATAATCCTAATTCGGTGAATTTGACATCTGCCTTACATGTAACAGATTAGCGGTTTAGCAGTTTTAATTTAGTTTGAGTGAAGGAATTCATTTTATAGCAAAATCCGAAATCGTGAAGAACTCATGAAAGTAAGCTTATTCTCGGATTCCTGAAACTTTAGATTTGCTATTTCTTTTACTGCAAAGTACAACGTTGGTTTTTTTGTTTAAATCTTTCAAGACATGGTAAATATGAAGGACAAAGCAGTTTTAACATAGTTTGAGTGAAGGAATTCATTTTATTGATAAAATCCCAAGAGTCTGCTGAGAAAAGAGAGTGAATGCGAAGTAGACTTTAACACGGCTCTGGGAGCGAGCCGAGTGCGGGCTAACCGGGAGAATTGCTTGAAAGAAACGCGACACCGAATGAGCGGTCAGAACAAAGCCTCAATACGGTTTTCTCGTGGTGTTTTTGTTGCTGCCTTGTCTTTTGCACAGAGTAAAAGACAAGGCAGCCATCGAATAGGGCCCGATTGTTCCTACTTGGTCAGCCGAGGAGCAAGGGGGGGGGGGGAGCAAGCGTCTCAACCAAGCAAAGCTCACCATGGGGAAGGTGGCTATGCCAACTAGCCTGATGCCCTGCTCCCGCAGTGACGGATAATCGTACTCTGGTTTCTCTTCATAACGTACAAGTCTTTCACCTTTTACTAAAGACTTCTGTGGAGAGCAGCACTAATGAGTTGTTTCTATTTTTGGCAGGCTTTACCTTTGCGGGTGAAGCCCTTTCTGTCTGTGCAAAAGAAATCTTGTTACTGTGCAGAGTGACTTCTCTGAGTAGAGTCGCCTTACTTGTTGCGACTGTGCCGATGTTCGAAGCTGGAGTGCAAAGTTGTTGCTTGAATGGTGCTTGCTGGAGCGTGCGGGAGTGCAAAGTTATACCATTTAAAAGGGCTGAAGAGTGCTCAGTGCAGCAGGTGGGCGGAGGTGCAAAGTGACACTCTGGCCACCTATGGCCATAAAAAGAACAGGGGTGTTAGCGGACAAGTGCGCATTGTGCCAGGAAGGGCCCTCGGACGTGAACCAGTGGACAGTTGTCGCTTCTCGGCCTTTTGGCTAAGATCAAGTGTAGTATCTGTTCTTATCAGTTTAATATCTGGTATGTCCTCTATACGAGGACTACATATTAAATGGATTTTTAGCAATAGGAGTTGAAAAAGTAGCTTGCTCCGTTCACTCCAAGCATTGACCCCGTACTGCAGTGCCGCTGGGAACGGTGCGCTCTTCTCTACTCTTGTGAAAAAGCAAACAGCGGTGCAGGATGCAAGTTTCAGGGAGCCCAAGATGAAACTTTCTTTTAGTCTGCTGAGAAAAGAGAGTGAATGCGAAGTAGACTTTAACATGGCTCTGGGAGCGAGCCGAGTGCGGGCTAACCGGGAGAATTGCTTGAAAGAAACGCCATACCAAATGAGCGGTCAGAACAAAGCCTCAATACGGTGTTCCCGTTGTGTTTTTGTTGCTGCCGCTGTTTGCTTTTTCACAAGAGCGCACCTGTTGAGGGGGGGCCTGGGGGGGCCTGGGTGATGGTGGGTCTCAGGCCCGGGCTGCTGCGACTGGTGTGACCGGGTGGTTTGTTTGTTTGTTTTTTGTTGTTGTTTGTTTGTTTTTTGTAGAGGTCCTCCGGAGTGGGGTTGGGTTGAGTGGGGTGGGGCGGGATGGGTACCTTCTGGGGGTACAGTAGCTCCCAGAATATGGTCGCTGCAGGCCCCGAGCCTGGTGGACATCAGGCCCTCCTGTCCTGTGTTGGCTCCCTTTTAAAAAGTACAGAACTTAGAACAGGTCTAGGCCCTGGCTTTCGGCAGAACTGTCTTCTTTACTTTTTTTTTTTTTCCCCTTATCGTGTTCAGCATTATGGCAGCAGAATTGTAGTCTGAATACCTTTGATGCCAAACAGATTTGCTTTGCCAAGGGAAGTTTTATAAATGTAAAGCTCCCCTTGATGCCCATTTATTTATTTCTGTTTACAATATATGACATGTAATAGAACTGAACCGGACCGGGGGACAAGGAAAGAAGAAGAGGAAAGAAGAGAAAAACAGAACATACATCGCATACAACACAGCTGTGGATATAGATGACCTGAGACGACATGATAATACATCAACTGCTTAGCGACCATGCTACTGGACTAATGAATGTGGTTGTGTGTGTGTGAGAACATGCAACACCCATGGCACAGGACCTACATGATAACCGTGCTTAGTTATGAGTGTATAAGCGTACAGGGCCACAATCCACAGCCCCCCCAAGCAATCAGAAGCAGGCAGAGAGGGCCACAAGACCCAGGCAACCAGCAGCCCCCACAGAGCACAGAACCCAGGAAGCCCACCGCAGGGGCAACCACGCATCCACCCAGAAGACTGCAGAGGAAGCCCCCGGAAAGAGCCCCCATAAGCATAGGGCAGAGGCCCTCCGGGAGCCAGGGGCAACAGCCCACCGACGTCGCCAGGCCCCAGCCGCCCAGACATGGGCCGTGCACTGGATCCGGGCCCCAGGAGCCCGAGCGCCCCCAAACCCCCCGACAGAGGCCCCACCCAATACCCAGGAGGGCCAAGCGCCCCAGACAGCCACACAGTGGGTCAGCGCCTGCCCCAGCACCCCTGGCCAAGTGCCCTGGGAGTCAAGACGTGCCCACAGGTGGGTGAAGTCGCGAGCAGCGGAGAGAGGCCACGCCGCCCCCCCCATCGGGAGAAGCACAGGCAGGCCAGGCCACAGCAAGTCCAAGATCCAGGCCCAATCATTACCACACACAGTTTCATGTCCCATACATCCACACGTCCTCCCTCCCTCGACTCCGCTGGGGTGTAGTGCAGCGGGCACACCAGGGGGCCAGCAGCCCCCCAGCCACCACAGACCCCAAACCAGCAGAACAATTAATTAATCCTCCTGGCCCCTCCCGCCCCGAGCAGCAACCAGGAAGCAGGGGTGTGCGAAGAAGACCCCTCCCCTCACCCTTCTGGCTCTTCAATATTTTCTAATAGTGAGCAATTAAAATTGAGGGGCAGCCAAACTTGTAGAACTGGGAGCGTGGCCCTCTGGGCAGCCTACATACCCAAAGAGCCCCGCCCACCAGATGCCACTCAGTGTAACCACCCCCCAAGACCTAATGTGTGTGTGTGAGTGTGTTTGATAAGTAGTAATGTCTAAGGTGTAATTAAAACAGGGGTGGGAACTGCAGAGTGCAACTACTGCAGAGTCCACTACACCCCACCGAACACACACGCCCCCAAAACCCTTCATGTGTGAGTGTGTGCTGTGTACAGGAGCCAGAAGGGAGAGGGGTATGGGGATATACACTGGGGGCAGCCAGGGACTGGCTGCAATAGGCATCCCCGCTACCAGGGAGCCAACACAGGACAGGAGGGCCTGATGTCCACCAGGCTCGGGGCCTGCAGCGACCATATTCTGGGAGCTACTGTACCCCCAGAAGGTACCCATCCCGCCCCACCCCACTCAACCCAACCCCACTCCGGAGGACCTCTACAAAAAACAAACAAACAACAACAAAAAACAAACAAACAAACCACCCGGTCACACCAGTCGCAGCAGCCCGGGCCTGAGACCCACCATCACCCAGGCCCCCCCAGGCCCCCCCTCAACAGGTGCGCTCTTGTGAAAAAGCAAACAGCGGCAGCAACAAAAACACAACGGGAACACCGTATTGAGGCTTTGTTCTGACCGCTCATTTGGTATGGCGTTTCTTTCAAGCAATTCTCCCGGTTAGCCGACACTCGGCTCGCTCCCATAGCCGGGTTAAAGTCTACTTCGCATTCACTCTCTTTTCTCAGCAGACTAAAAGAAAGTTTCATCTTGGGCTCCCTGAAACTTGCATCCTGCACCGCTGTTTGCTTTTTCACAAGAGTAGAGAAGAGCGCACCGTTCCCAGCGGCACTGCAGTACGGGGTCAATGCTTGGAGTGAACGGAGCAAGCTACTTTTTCAACTCCTATTGCTAAAAATCCATTTAATATGTAGTCCTCGTATAGAGGACATATCAGATATTAAACTGATAAGAACAGATACTACACTTGATCTTAGCCAAAAGGCCGAGAAGCGACAACTGTCCACTGGTTCACTTCCGAGGGCCCTTCCTGGCACAATGCGCACTTGTCCGCTAACACCCCTGTTCTTTTTATGGCCATAGGTGGCCAGAGTGTCACTTTGCACCTCCGCCCACCCGCTGCACTGAGCACTCTTCAGCCCTTTTAAATGGTATAACTTTGCACTCCCGCACGCTCCAGCAAGCACCATTCAAGCAACAACTTTGCACTCCAGCTTCGAACATCGGCACAGTCGCAACAAGTAAGGCGACTCTACTCAGAGAAGTCACTCTGCACAGTAACAAGATTTCTTTTGCACAGACAGAAAGGGCTTCACCCGCAAAGGTAAAGCCTGCCAAAAATAGAAACAACTCATTAGTGCTGCTCTCCACAGAAGTCTTTAGTAAAAGGTGAAAGACTTGTACGTTATGAAGAGAAACCAGAGTACGATTATCCGTCACTGCGGGAGCAGGGCATCAGGCTAGTTGGCATAGCCACCTTCCCCATGGTGAGCTTTGCTTGGTTGAGACGCTTGCTCCCCCCCCCCCTTGCTCCTCGGCTGACCAAGTAGGAACAATCGGGCCCTATTCGATGGCTGCCTTGTCTTTTACTCTGTGCAAAAGACAAGGCAGCAACAAAAACACCACGAGAAAACCGTATTGAGGCTTTGTTCTGACCGCTCATTCGGTGTCGCGTTTCTTTCAAGCAATTCTCCCGGTTAGCCCGCACTCGGCTCGCTCCCAGAGCCGTGTTAAAGTCTACTTCGCATTCACTCTCTTTTCTCAGCAGACTCTTGGGATTTTATCAATAAAATGAATTCCTTCACTCAAACTATGTTAAAACTGCTTTGTCCTTCATATTTACCATGTCTTGAAAGATTTAAACAAAAAAACCAACGTTGTACTTTGCAGTAAAAGAAATAGCAAATCTAAAGTTTCAGGAATCCGAGAATAAGCTTACTTTCATGAGTTCTTCACGATTTCGGATTTTGCTATAAAATGAATTCCTTCACTCAAACTAAATTAAAACTGCTAAACCGCTAATCTGTTACATGTAAGGCAGATGTCAAATTCACCGAATTAGGATTATTCGGTATTCGGCCAATCGAGCTGTAGCAGCTTCGGTAAAAGAGTATAAGTTGAAGAGTTTGTGAATAAAGGTGTGCGCACACATAGTGAGCTGTAGGAAAATAGGCAGGGAGCAATGCCGGCTGGGGTATATGTTCTTGTATGTTGTCTGACTGTTTGATTTGAATGTGTTGTGTAAGTGTCCTGTTGAATGTTACATGTTTGGGCTTTGACACTTCACGGTGGTTGTTAACTGTGTGGTGTGTCCTGAAATGTTATATGTTTGGGCTGTGTGACATGCTTAATGCTTGTCAGTAGCTACCCACTTATTCATATATAGCAACTGACAACATAAGAAGTCTGGACATACTTTGATAGTAGTTGTAGAAGTATCCTTATTGATAATAGATAAACTAATTCATAGTGATAGAACAGTAGATGAACAGGTGCCTGCACATGTCTCACGAAAATAAAATGGGTGTATGATTGCTGACGGCAGAGCAATACTGCCAAACTTATGAGTTCTTGTGGCAAACTTGATTCAGTGTCTTGACGTGTATACGCTGTTTCGCTGACTTGATTGTCACAAGAAACAAAGTGTGTTTGATAAGATCCGACCATTTTATTACGGGAGGATCAGTATGTATGGATTCTGATGTGACTGATAAACCCATTCGTATCGTAAGCATAATCTAATACGTGAGACAACGCCCTGGCACACAATCAAAAAAAAAAAGAGAGTGCGGTTTTGTGTCCCCACAGTCCATAATGTAGAAAAGAGAGAAAAAAGCCTTTCTGATTTGGTGTGTGTTCTCACAGTGCAGAGTGTAGAGAAAAGAGAGAAAAGAAAGCCGTTTTGGTGTCACGGGTGTTGTAACTTAGACACACACATTTCTGAATTGAGAAAGGAAATTATTTTAGAGGAAGCACTAGAGTTTAGATCCCACATTTGTTGATAGGCATTCATTTATTTCTTCACTTCTGATGAAGTTTCAACAATAAACAACAAACTTTGTATTATGAGAAAGAACCAGACTCATTCTTCAGGAATCCGAAAATAAGCTCTATTTTACGATTTATGCACGAATTCGGATTCTCCTATAAAACCTTAACTCTAACCAAGTAAAGACTGCTTTGTCCTTCATATTTATTCATGTCTAATCAAGTTTCAACGATAAACAACGTTGTACTTTTTACTTCTTCAGCAATAAGCATCTCTCGACATATGACGAAATACAGATTTTGCTATAAAATTAATTCCTTCTATCAGCCTGACTCAAAACTGTTTGTCGTCCTTATTTATCCACTTCAAATCAAGTTTCAACAATTAAAAAAATGTTGTAGTTTGAGAAAAAACAACTTAATCTTAAGCAATCAGTAGGGTAAGAAAGGGTAAGAAAAGGTGCAAATGCCAACCATACATCACTAAAAGGTGGAGCGGAAGTATTCGGCTGCAAGTAGGTGCGAATGCCTGACAATGTATGATCAAAAGAGGGAGCGGAGGTTTTCGGCTGCAAGGTCTGAATGTCCAACCATAATTTGTAAAAACCGGGGAAGAAAAGGCTCGAAAGCCCGACTATACACCATCAAAAGCGGGAGCGGAGGTGTTCGGCTGAGAGTAGGTGTGAATGTTCGACCATAATTTGTAAAAAGCGGGTAAGAAAAGGTTCGAATGCTCGACTATATATTAACCAAAGCAGGAGGAGAGGTCTTCGGATAAGAGTGGGTGAGAATTTACAACCATAATGTATAAAATGCGGTGAAAAAAAAGGTGTGAATACCCCATAGAACACTAAAAGGTAGAGCGGAAGTGTTCGGCTGCAAGAAGGTGTGAATGTCTGACCATAGTTTGTAAAAAGCGGGTAAGAAAAGGTTCGAATGCCCGAACATACACCATCAAAGGAGGGAGCGGAGGTGTTCCGCTGTAAGAAGGTGTGAATGTCCGACCATAGTTGGCAAAAAGCAGGTAAGAAAAGGTTAAAATACCCGATTGTACACAATCAATAGCGGGAGCAGAGTTGTTCTGCTACTAAAAGGTGTGAAAGTCCGACCATGGTTTGTAAAAAGCGGGTAAGAAAAGGTGCGAATGCCCGACAATGTATGATCAAAAGAGGGAGCGGAGGTTTTCGGCTGAAACAAGGTCTGAATGTCCATCCATATTTTGTAAAAATCTGGGAAGAAAAGGCTCGAAAGCCCGACTATACACCATCAACAGCTGGAGCGGAGGTGTTCAGCTGCAAGAAGGTCTGAATGTCCATCAATAATTGCTAGAAAACATGGAAGAGAATTTTCGAATATCAAACCGCACATGATCATAAGCGGGAGAGGAGGTGTTCAAATGCAAGAAGGTGTGAATGTCCACCCATAATTACTGCAAAATGGGTAAAAAAAAGTACGAATGCCCAACCATACATGATCCTAACAGGGAGCGGAGGTGTTTGGCTGTGACAAGGTGTGTATGTCCACCCATAATTAATGAAAAGCGGGCAACAAGTAGGTTTGAATACCCATCATCAAAAGCAGGAGTGGATGTGTTCGGCTACAAGAAGGTTTGAATGTCTGACCATAGTTTGTAAAAAGCGGGTAAGAAAAGGTTCGAATGCCCGAACATACACCATCAAAGGAGGGAGCGGAGGTGTTCCGCTGTAAGAAGGTGTGAATGTCCGACCATAGTTGGCAAAAAGCAGGTAAGAAAAGGTTAAAATACCCGATTGTACACAATCAATAGCGGGAGCAGAGTTGTTCTGCTACTAAAAGGTGTGAAAGTCCGACCATGGTTTGTAAAAAGCGGGTAAGAAAAGGTGCGAATGCCCGACAATGTATGATCAAAAGAGGGAGCGGAGGTTTTCGGCTGAAACAAGGTCTGAATGTCCATCCATATTTTGTAAAAATCTGGGAAGAAAAGGCTCGAAAGCCCGACTATACACCATCAACAGCTGGAGCGGAGGTGTTCAGCTGCAAGAAGGTCTGAATGTCCATCAATAATTGCTAGAAAACATGGAAGAGAATTTTCGAATATCAAACCGCACATGATCATAAGCGGGAGAGGAGGTGTTCAAATGCAAGAAGGTGTGAATGTCCACCCATAATTACTGCAAAATGGGTAAAAAAAAGTACGAATGCCCAACCATACATGATCCTAACAGGGAGCGGAGGTGTTTGGCTGCGACAAGGTGTGTATGTCCACCCATAATTAATGAAAAGCGGGCAACAAGTAGGTTTGAATACCCATCATCAAAAGCAGGAGTGGATGTGTTCGGCTACAAGAAGGTTTGAATGTCTGACCATAGTTTGTAAAAAGCGGGTAAGAAAAGGTTCGAATGCCCGAACATACACCATCAAAGGAGGGAGCGGAGGTGTTACGCTGTAAGAAGGTGTGAATGTCCAATAGTAATTGGCAAAAAGCGGGTAAGAAAAGGTTAAAATACCCTATTGTACACAATCAATAGCGGGAGCAGAGTTGTTCCGCTACTAAAAGGTGTCAAAGTCCGACCATGAATTGAAAAAGCAGGTAAGAAAAGGTGCGAATGCCCGACAATGTATGATCAAAAGAGGGAGCGGAGGTTTTCAGCTGAAAGAAGGTCTGAATGTCCATCCATAATTTGTGAAAATCGGGGAAGAAAAGGCTCGAAAGCCCGACTATACACCATCAACAGCTGGAGCGGAGGTGTTCAGCTGCAAGAAGGTCTGAATGTCCATCAATAATTGCTAGAAAACATGGAAGAGAATTTTCGAATATCAAACCGCACATGATCATAAGCGGGAGAGGAGGTGTTAAAATGCAAAAAGGTGTGAATGTCCACCCATAATTACTGCAAAATGGGTAAGAAAAGGTACGAATGCCCAACCATACATCATCAAAAGCAGGAGTGGATGTGTTCGGCTACAAGAAGGTTTTAATGTCCGACCATAGTTTGTAAAAAGCGGGTAAGAAAAGGTTCGAATGCCCGAACATACACCATCAAAAGAGGGAGTGGAGGTGTTCCACTGTAAGAAGGTATGAATGTCTGACCATAGTTGGTAAAAAGCGGGTAAGAAAAGGTGAAAATACCCGACTGTACACAATCAATAGCGGGAGCGGAGTTGTTCGGCTACTAAAAGGTGTGAAAGTCCGACCCTGGTTTGTAAAAAGCGGGTAAGAGAAGGTGCGAATGCCCGACAATGTATGATCAAAAGAGGGAGCGGAGGTTTTCGGCTGCAAGAAGGTCTGAATGTCCAACAATAATTTTGTAAAAACCGGGGAAGAAAAGGCTCGAAAGCCCGACTATACATCATCAAAAGCGGGAGCGGAGGTGTTCAGCTGCAAGAAGGTCTGAATGTCCATCAATAATTGCTAGAAAACATGAAAGAAAATTTTCGAATATCAAACCACACATCATCATAAGCGGGAGAGGAGGTGTTCAGCTGCAAGAAGGTGTGAATGTCCGACCATAGTTTGTAAAAAATGGGTAAGAAAAGGTGCGAATGCTCAACCATACATCATCAAAAGCAGGAGTGGATGTGTTCGGCTAAAAGAAGGTTTGAATGTCCGACCATAGTTCGTAAAATGCGGGTAAGAAAAGGTTCGAATGCCCGAACATACACCATCAAAAGAGGGAGCGGAGGTGTTCCGCTGTACGAAGGTGTGAATGTCCGACCATACTTGGTAAAAAGCGGGTAAGAAAAGGTTAAAATACCCGACTGTACAGAATCAATAGCGGGAGCGGATGTGTTCGGCTACAAGAAGGTGTGACAGTCCGACCATGGTTTGTAAAAAGCGGGTAGGAAAAGGTGCGAATGTCCAAAAATGTATGATCAAAAGAGAGAGCGGAGGTTTTCGGATACACGAAGGTTTGAATGTCCTACCATAGTTTGTAAATAGCGGGTAAGAAAAGGTTCGAATGCCCGACTATACACCATAAAAAGCGGGAGCGGAGGTGTTCCGCTGTAAGACGGTGTGAATGTCCGACCATAGTTGGTAAAAAGCGGGTAAGAAAAGGTTAAAATACCCGACTGTACACAATCAATAGCGGGAGCGGAAGTGTTCGGCTACAAGAAGGTGTGAAGAAGATGCAGTAGAAGAAGTTGAAATCCATCTACACATTGATAAATATGAAGGACAAAGCAGTTCCCACTTGCCCATAAGAAAATAAGCTTATTCTCGGATTCCTGATCCTTCAGTGTTGCTCTTTCTTCTACTGCAAAATACAGTGATGTTCTTTGTTGAAGTCGATCTAGACATTGATAAATATGAAGGAAAAAGCAGTTTTAACTTGGTTTGAGTGAATGAATTCATTTTATATATAAAATCCCAAATCATGCAGAACTCCTCAAAAGGGGCGTATGGCTTAATCACAAGTGTGGTTCTTTCTCATTCAGGGTAGTATGAGGAAGTTTATGCTTGAAATATATGTAGAAATGGGTACATATGAAGGACAAAACAGTGTTAACTTAGTTTGAGAGAAGGAATTCATTTTATACATAAAATCCCAAATCATGCAGAACGTATGAAAAGAAGCTTATTCTCGAATTCCTGATCCTTCAGTTTTGCTCTTTCTTCTACTGCAAAATACAATGTTGTTCTTTGTTGAAGTCGATCCAGACATTGATAAATATGAAGGAAAAAGCAGTTTTAACTTGGTTTGAGTGAATGAATTCATTTTATACATAAAATCCGAAATCGTGCAGAACTCATGAAAATAAGCTTATTCTCGGATTCCTAAAACTTTTGATTTGCTCTTTCTTTTATTGCAAAGTACAACGTTGTTTTTTGTTTAAATCTATCGAGACATTGATAAATATGAAGGTAAAAGCCGTTTTAACATAGTTTGAGTGAAGGAATTAATTTTATAGATAAAATCCCAAATCATGCAGAACTCCTCAAAAGGGAGGTATGGCTTAATCACAAGTGTGGCTCTTTCTCATTCAGGGTAGTATGAGGAAGTTTATGCTTGAAATATATGTAGAAATGGGTACATATGAAGGACAAAGCAGTGTTAACTTAGTTTGCGTGAAGAAATTCATTTTATACATAAAATCCGAAATCGTGCAGAACTCATGAAAATAAGCTTATTCTCGGATTCCTAAAACTTTTGATTTGCACTTTCTTTTACTGCAAAGTACAACGTTGTTTTTTGTTGAAATCTATCTAGACATTGATAAATACCAGCCGAAACTCTGCTGCCGCTTTTGATAAGATTCACACCTACTTGCACTACTTACTACCTTCTCATCCACTTATGATCATGTGCGGTTGGGCTTTCGCACCTTTTCTTACCCATTTTTCAGTAATTATGGGTGGACATTCAGACCTTCTTGCAGCCGAAAACCTCCGCTCCTCTTTTGATCATACATTGTCGGGCATTCACACCTTGTCTTACCCGCTTTTTACAAACTTTAGTCGGACATTCAAACCTTCTTGCAGCTGAACCACCTCCGCTCCCTGTTTTGATCATATATGGTCTGGCAATAGTACCTTTTCTTACCCGTTTGTGAGTAATTATGGCTGGACATTCACACCTTCTTGCAGCCGAACACAACCTCTCCCGCTTTTGATGATATATGGTCCGGCATTCTTACCTTTTCTAACACATTTTTCAGCAATTATGGTCGGACATTCACACCTACTCACAGACGAACACCTCCGCTCCCACATTTGATAGTGTATAGTCGGGCATTCTCACCATTTCTCATCAGCTTTTTGCAAATTATGATCTGATATTCACACCTACTTGCAGTCGAACAGCTCTGCTCCCGCTTTTGATTATGTTTGGTTGGATATTCGAACATTTTCTTAATGCTTTTCACAAACTTTGGTCGGACGTTCACACCGTCTTGCAGCCGAACACCTCCGCTTCCGCTTTTGATGGTGTATAGTCGGGCATTCGAGCCTTTTCTTACCCACCTATTACTTACTATGGTTGGACATTCAAACCTTCTTGTAGCCGAACACATCCGCTCCTGCTTTTGCTGATGTATGATTTGGCATTCGCACATTTTCTTACCCATTTTTCAGTAATTATTGGTCGGACATTCAGACCTTCTTGCACCTGAACACCTCTGCTCCCGCTTTTGATGGTGTATAATTGGGCTTTCGAGCCTTTTCTTCCCCGATTTTTACAAATTACGGTTGGACATTCAGACCTTGCAGCCGAAAACCTCCGCTCCCTCTTTTGATCATACATTGTCGGGCATTCGCCCCTTGTCTTACACGGTTTTTACAAACTTTAGTCAGACATTCACACCTTGCAGCTGAACCACCTCCATTCCCTGTTTTGATCATGTGTGGTCTGGAAATACTACCTTTTCTTCCCCCGTTTGTGAGTAATTATGGCTGGACATTCACATCTACTTGCAGCCGAAAAACAATCTCTCCCGCTTTTGATGATGTATTGTCCGGCATTCTAGTCTTTTCTATCACATTTTTCAGCAATTATGATCTGACATTCACACCTACTTGCAGTCGAACAGCTCTGCTCCCGCTTTTGATTATGTTCGGTTGGATATTCAAACCTTTTCTTAACTGCTTTTTACAAACTTTGGTCGAACGTTCACACCTTCTTGCAGCCGAACACCTACACTTCCGGTTTTGATAGTGTATATTCGGGCATACGAACCTTTTCTTACCCGCTTTTTACAAACCATGGTCGGACTTTCACACCTTCTCTTAGCTGAACAACTCCGCTCCCTCTTTTGATTGTGTACAGTCGGGTATTTTAACCTTTTCTTACCCGCTTTTTACCAACTATGATCGGACATTCACACCGTCTTACAGCGGAACACCTCCGCTCCCTCTTTTGATGGTGTATGTTCGGGCATTCAAACCTTTTCTTACCCGCTTTTTACAAACCAGGGTCGGACTTTCACACCTTTTAGTAGCCGAACAACTCCGCTCCCGCTATTGATTGTGTACAGTCGGGTATTTTAACATTTTCTTACCCGCTTTTTACCAACTATGGTCGGACATTCACACTGTCTTACAGCGGAACACCTCCTCTCCCGCTTATGATCATGTACAGTTTGATATTCGAAAATTTACTTTCTTGTTTCAAAGCAATTATTGATGGACATTCAAACCTTCTTTTTGATGGTGTATAGTCGGGCTTTCGAGCCTTTTCTTCCCGGTTTTTACAAACCATGATCGGACATCTTCTTGTAGCCGAACACATCCGCTCCCGCTATTGATTGTGTATAGTCGGGCATTCGAACCTTTTCTTACCCGCTTTTTACAAACTATGGTGGGACATTCAAACCTTCTTGTATCCGAAAACCTCCGCTCTCTCTTTTGATCATACATTGTCGGACATTCGCACCTTTTCTTACCCGCTTTTTACAAACCATGGTCGGACTTTCACACCTTCTTGTAGCCGAACACATCCGCTCCCGCTATTGATTGTGTACAGTCGGGTATTTTAACCTTTTCTTACCCGCTTTTTACCAACTATGGTTGGACATTCACACCGTCTTACAGCGGAACACCTCCGCTCCCTCTTTTGATGGTGTATGTTCGGGCACTCGAACCTTTTCTTACCCGCTTTTTACAAACTATGGTCAGACATTCAAACCTTCTTGTAGCCGAACACATCCGCTCCCGCTATTGATTGTGTACAGTCGGGTATTTTAACCTTTTCTTACCCGCTTTTTACCAACTATGGTCGGACATTCACACCTTCGTACAGCGGAACACCTCCGCTCCCTCTTTTGATGGTGTATGTTCGGGTATTCAAACCTTTTCTTACCCGCTTTTTCCAAACTATGGTCGGCTATTCACAGCTTCCTCTCCACCATACTTGTATGGTTGGATATTCACACCCACTTGCATCCGAAGACCTCTGCCCCAAATTTTATTGATATTTAGTCGGACATTCGCACCTTACCCGCTTTTGGCAAACTATTGCCTTCTTGCAGCCAAACACCTCTGATCTCGCTTTTGATGATGTAAGGTTGGGCATTCAGACCTTGCTTCACCTGCTTTTCACCAAATATAGTCGGACATTCACACCTTCTTGCAGCCGAACACTTCCGCTCCACCTTTTAGTGTTCTATCACACCTTTTTTTCACCGCATTTTATACATTATGGTCGGAAATTTTCAACCACTCTCATCCGAAGACCTCTCCTCCCGCTTTCTTTAATATATTTGAACTTTAGTCGGAGACATTCAAACCTTCTTGCAGCTGAACCACCTCCGCTCCCTGTTTTGATCATATATGGTCTGGCAATACTACCTTTTCTTACCCGTTTGTGAGTAATTATGGCTGGACATTCACACCTACTTGCAGCCGAACACAACCTTTCTCGCTTTTGATGATGTATGGACCGGCATTTTTACCTTTTCTAACACATTTTTCAGCAATTATGGTCGGAGATTCACACCTACTCACAGCCGAACAACTCCGCTCCCGCATTTGATGATGTATAGTCGGGCATTCTCACCCTTTCTCATCAGCTTTTTGCAAATTATGATCTGACATTCACACCTACTTGCAGTCGAAAAGCTCTGCTCCCGCTTTTGATTATGTTTGGTTGGATATTCGAACCTTTTCTTAACTGCTTTTTTACATATTTTGGTTGGACGTTCACACCTTCTTGTAGCCGAACACTTCCACTCCTGCTTTTGATGATGTATGGTTGGGCATTCACACCTTTTTTTTGCCCATTTTTCAGGAATTATGGGTGGACATTCACACCTTGCAGCTGAACACCTCCTATCCCACTTATGATCATGTGCGGTTTGATTTTCGAAAAGTTTCTTTCATGTTTTCTAGCAATTATTGATGGACATGTAGACCTTCTTGCAGCTGAACACCTCCGCTCCCGCTTTTGATCATACATTGTCAGGCATTCGCACCTTGTCTTACCCACTTTTTACAAACTTTAGTCGAACAGTCACACCTACTTGCAGCCGAACACAACCTCTCTCGCTTTTGATGATGTATGGACCGGCATTCTTACCTTTTCTAACACATTTTTCAGCAATTATGGTCGGAGATTCACACCTACTCACAGCCGAACAACTCCGCTCCCGCATTTGATGGTGTATAGTCGGGCATTCTCACCCTTTCTCATCAGCTTTTTGCAAATTATGATCTGACATTCACACCTACTTGCAGTCGAACAGCTCTGCTCCCGCTTTTGATTATGTTTGGTTGGATATTCGAACCTTTTCTTAACTGCTTTTTACAAACTTTGGTTGGACGTTCACACCTTCTTGTAGCCGAACACATGCACTCCTGCTTTTGATGATGTATGGTTGGGCATTCGCACCTTTTTTTTTACCCATTTTTCAGGTATTATGGGTGGACATTCACACCTTCTTGCAGCTGAACACCTCCTCTCCCACTTATGATCATGTGTGGTTTGATTTTCGAAAATTTTCTTTCATGTTTTCTAGCAATTATTGATGGACATTTAGACCTTCTTGCAGCTGAACACCACCTCTCCCGATTTTGATGATGTATGGACCGGCATTTTTACCTTTTCTAACACATTTTTCAGCAATTATGGTTGGAGATTCACACCTACTCACAGCCGAACAACTCCACTACCGCATTTGATGGTGTATATTCGGGCATTCTCACCCTTTCTCATCAGCTTTTTGCAAATTATGATCTGACATTCACACCTACTTCCAGTCGAACAGCTCTGCTCCCGCTTTTGATTATGTTTGGTTAGATATTCGAACCTTTTCTTAACTGCTTTTTACAAACTTTGGTCGGACGTTCACAATATCTTGCAGCCGAACACCTCCGCTTCCGCTTTTGATGGTGTATATTCGGGCATACGAACCTTTTCTTACCCGCTTTTTACAAACCAAGGTCGGACTTTCACACCTTCTCTTAGCTGAACAACTCCGCTCCCTCTTTTGATTGTGTACAGTCGGGTAATTTAACCTTTTCTTACCCGCTTTTTACCATCTATGGTCGGACATTCACACCGTCTTACAGCGGAACACCTCCGCTCCCTCTTTTGATGATGTATGGTTAGGCATTCGCACCTTTTCTTACCCATTTTTCAGTAATTATGGGTAGACATTCACACCTTCTTGCAGCTGAACACCTCCGCTCCCACTTTTGATGGTGTATAGTCGGGCTTTCGAGCCTTTTCTTCCCCGGTTTTTACAAATTATGGTTGGACATTCAGACCTTCTTGCAGCCGAAAACCTCCACTCCTTCTTTTGATCATACATTGTCTGGCATTCGCACCTTTTCTTACCCGCTTTTTACAAACCATGGTCGGACTTTCACACCTTTTAGTAGCCGAACAACTCCGCTCCCGCTATTGATTGTGTACAGTCGGGTATTTTAACCTTTTCTTACCCGCTTTTTACCAACTATGGTTGGACATTCACACCTTCTTACAGCAGAACACCTCCGCTCCCTGTTTTGATTATGTATGGTTTGACATTCGCACCTTCTCTCACCCGCCTTTTACTATGGTCGGCCATTCACAGCTTCCTCTCCACCATACTTGTATGGTGGGATATTCACACCCACTTGCATCCGAAGACCTCCGCCCCCACTTTTGTTGATATTTAGTCGGTCATTCGCAGCTTACCCGCTTTTGGCAAACTATGGCCTTCTTGCAGCCAAACACCTCTGATCTCGCTTTTGATGATGTAAGGTTGGGCATTCAGACCTTGCTTCACCTGCTTTTCACCAAATATAGTCGGACATTCACACCTTCTTGCAGCCGAACACTTCCGCTTTTAGTGTTCTATGAGGCATTCACATATTTTTTTTCACCGTATTTTATAGATTATGGTTGGAAATTCTCACCCACTCTCATCCGAAGACCTCTCCTCCCGCTTTTGTTAATATATAGTCGGGCATTCGAACCTTTTCTTACCCGCTTTTTACAAATTATGGTCGAACATTCACACCTACTTGCTGCTGAATACTTCCGCTCCACCTTTTAGGTATGTATGGTTGGCATTTGCACCTCTTTTTATACTGATTGCTGAAGATTAAGTTGTTCTTTCTCAAACTACAAATTTTTTTTAATTGTTGAAACTTGATTTGAAGTGGATAAATAAGGAGGACAAACAGTTTTAAGTCAGGCTGATAGAAGGAATTAATTTTATAGCAAAATCTGTATTTCGTCATATGTCGAGAGATGCTTATTGCTGAAGAAGTTCTTTCTCATTCTACAAAGTACAACGTTGTTTATCGTTGAAACTTGATTAGACATGAATAAATATGAAGGACAAAGCAGTCTTAACTTGGTTTGAGTTAATGAATTCGTTTTATAGGAGAATCCGAATTCGTGCATAACTCATAAAATAGAGCTTATTTTCGGATTCCTGAAGAATGAGTCTGGTTCTTTCTCATAATACAAAGTTTGTTGTTTATTGTTGAAACTTCATCAGAAGTGAAGAAATAAATGAATGCCTATCAACAAATGTGGGATCTAATCTCTAGTGCTTCCTCTAAAATAATTTCCTTTCTCAATTTAGAAATGTGTGTGTGTAAGTCACAACACCCGTGACACCAAAACGGCTTTCTTTTTTCTACACTCTGCACTATGAGCACACACACCAAATCAGAAAGGCTTTTCTCTCTCTTTTCTACATTATAGACTGTGGGGACACAAAACCGCTCTCTCTCTTTTTTTTTTTTTATCGTGTGCCAGGGCGTTGTCTCACGTATTAGATTATGCTTAAGATACGAATGGGTTTATCAGTCACATCAGAATCCATACATACTGATCCTCCCGTAATAAAATGGTCGGATCTTATCAAACACACTTTGTTTCTTGTGACAATCAAGTCAGCGAAACAGCGTATACACGTCAAGACACTGAATCAAGTTTGCCACAAGAACTCATAAGTTTGGCAGTATTGCTCTGCCGTCAGCAATCATACACCCATTTTATTTTCGTGAGACATGTGCAAGCACCTGTTCATCTACTGTTCTATCACTATGAATTAGTTTATCTATTATCAATAAGGATACTTCTACAACTACTATCAAAGTATGTCCGGACTTCTTATGTTGTCAGTTGCTATATATGAATAAGTGGGTAGCTACTGACAAGCATTAAGCATGTCACACAGCCCAAACATATAACATTTCAGGACACACCACACAGTTAACAACCACAGTGAAGCGTGTCAAAGCCCAAACATGTAACATTCAACAGGACACTTACACAACACATTCAAATCAAACAGTCAGACAACATACAAGAACATATACCCCAGCCGGCATTGCTCCCTGCCTATTTTCGTACAGCACACTATGTGTGCGCACACCTCTATTCACAAACTCTTCAACTTATACTCTTTTACCGAAGCTGCTACAGCTCGATTGGCCGAATACCCTTTGATCCTATTTCGGTGAATTTGACATCTGCCTTACATATAACAGATTAGCGGTTTAGCAGTTTTAATTTAGTTTGAGTGAAGGAATTCATTTTATAGCAAAATCCGAAATCGTGAAGAACTCATGAAAGTAAGCTTATTCTCGGATTCCTGAAACTTTAGATTTGCTCTTTCTTTTACTGCAAAGTACAACGTTGTTTTTTTTGTTTAAATCTTTCTAGACATGGTAAATATTAAGGACAAAGCAGTTTTCACATAGTTTGAGTGAAGGAATTCATTTTATAGATAAAATCCCAAGAGTCTGCTGAGAAAAGAGAGTGAATGCGAAGTAGACTTTAACACGGCTATGGGAGCGAGCTGAGTGTGGGCTAACCGGGAGAATTGCTTGAAAAAAACGCGACACCGAATGAGCGATCAGAACAAAGCCTCAATACGGGATTCTCGTGTTGTTTTTGTTGCTGCCTTGTCTTTTGCACATAGTAAAAGACAAGGCAGCCATCGAATAGGGCCCGATTGTTCCTACTTGGTCAGCCGAGGAGCAAGGGGGGGGGGGAGCAAGCGTCTCAACCAAGCAAAGCTCACCATGGGGAAGGTGGCTATGCCAACTAGCCTGCTCCCGCAGTGAACAAAAACACCACGAGAATCCCGTATTGAGGCTTTGTTCTGACCGCTCATTCGGTGTCGCGTTTCTTTCAAGCAATTCTCCCGGTTAGCCGACACTCGGCTCGCTCCCATAGCCGTGTTAAAGTCTACTTCGCATTCACTCTCTTTTCTATGCAGACTCTTGGGATTTTATCTATAAAATGAATTCCTTCACTCAAACTATGTTAAAACTGCTTTGTCGTTCATATTTACCATGTCTAGAAAGATTTAAACAAAAAAAACAACGTTGTACTTTGCAGTAAAAGAAAGAGCAAATCTAAAGTTTCAGGAATCCGAGAATAAGCTTACTTTCATGAGTGCTTCACGATTTCGGATTTTGCTATAAAATGAATTCCTTCACTCAAATTAAATTAAAACTGCTAAACCGCTAATCTGTTACATGTAAGGCAGATGTCAAATTCACCGAAATAGGATCTAAGGGTATTCGGCCAATCGAGCTGTAGCAGCTTCGGTAAAAGAGTATAAGTTGAAGAGTTTGTGAATAAAGGTGTGCGCACACATAGTGAGCTGTAGGAAAATAGGCAGGGAGCAATGCCGGCTGGGGTATATGTTCTTGTATGTTGTCTGACTGTTTGATTTGAATGTGTTGTGTAAGTGTCCTGTTGAATGTTTGGGCTTTGACACTTCACTGTGGTTGTTAACTGTGTGGTGTGTCCTGAAATGTTATATGTTTGGGCTGTGTGACATGCTTAATGCTTGTCAGTAGCTACCCACTTATTCATATATAGCAACTGACAACATAAGAAGTCTGGACATACTTTGATAGTAGTTGTAGAAGTATCCTTATTGATAATAGATAAACTAATTCATAGTGATAGAACAGTAGATGAACAGGTGCCTGCACATGTCTCACGAAAATAAAATGGGTGTATGATTGCTGACGGCAGAGCAATACTGCCAAACTTATGAGTTCTTGTGGCAAACTTGATTCAGTGTCTTGACGTGTATACGCTGTTTCGCTGACTTGATTGTCAGAAGAAACAAAGTGTGTTTGATAAGATCCGACCATTTTATTACGGGAGGATCAGTATGTATGGATTCTGATGTGACTGATAAACCCATTCGTATCTTAAGCATAATCTAATACGTGAGACAACGCCCTGGCACACAATAAAAAAAAAAAAAGAGAGAGCGGTTTTGTGTCCCCACAGTCCATAATGTAGAAAAGAGAGAAAAAAGCCTTTCTGATTTGGTGTGTGTGCTCATAGTGCAGAGTGTAGAGAAAAGAGAGAAAAGAAAGCCGTTTTGGTGTCACGGGTGTTGTGACTTACACACACACATTTCTGAATTGAGAAAAGAAATTATTTTAGAGGAAGCAGTAGAGTTTAGATCCCACATTTGTTGATAGGCATTCATTTATTTCTTCACTTCTGATGAAGTTTCAACAATAAACAACAAACTTTGTATTATGAGAAAGAACCAGACTCATTCTTCAGGAATCCGAAAATAAGCACGAATTCGGATTCTCCAATAAAACGAATTAATTAACTCAAACCAAGTTAAGACTGCTTTGTCCTTCATATTTATTCATGTCTAATCAAGTTTCAACGATAAACAACGTTGTACTTTGTAGAATGAGAAAGAACTTCTTCAGCAATAAGCATCTCTCGACATATGACGAAATACAGATTTTGCTATAAAATAAATTTCTTCTATCAGCGTGACTTAAAACTGTTTGTCCTCCTTATTTATCCACTTCAAATCAAGTTTCAACAATTAAAAAAAAATTGTAGTTTGAGAAAGAACAACTTAATCTTCAGCAATCAGTATAAAAAGAGGGTAACAAAAGGTGCAAATGCCAACCATACATCACTAAAAGGTGGAGCGGAAGTATTCAGCTGCAAGTAGGTGTGAATGTTCGACCATAATTTGTAAAAAGTGGGTAAGAAAAGGTTCGAATGCCCGACTAAATATTAACAAAAGCGGGAGGAGAGGCCTTCGGATGAGAGTGGGTGAGAATTTCCTACCATACAAGTATGGTGGAGAGGAAGCTGTGATTGAACGACAATAGTAAAAAGCAGGTGAGAAAAGGTGCGAATGTCAAAACATACATGATCAAAACAGGGAGCGGAGGTGTTTGGCTGCAAGAAGGTGTGAATATCCACCCATAATTACTGAAAAACGGGTAAGAAAAGGTGCGAATGCCCAACCATACATCATCAAAAGCAGGAGTGGATGTGTTCGGCTACAAGAAGGTTTGAATGTCCAACCATAGTTTGTAAAAAGCGGGTAAGAACAGGTTTGTATGCCCGACTGTACACAATCAAAAGATGGAGCGGAGTTGTTCAGCTACAAGAAGGTGTGAAAGTCCGACCATGGTTTGTAAAAAGCGGGTAAGAACAGGTTCGTATGCCCGAATATACACCATCAAATGCGGGAGCGGAGGTGTTCGGCTGTGAGTAGGTGTGAATCTCCAACCATAATTGCTGAAAAATGTGTTAGAAAAGGTAAGAATGCCGGTCCATACATCATCAAAAGCGGGAGAGGTGGTGTTCGGCTGCAAGTAGGTGTGAATGTCCAGCCATAATTACTCACAAATGGGTAAGAAAAGGTAGTATTGCCAGACCATACATGATCAAAACAGGGAGCGGAGGTGGTTAAGCTGCAAGAAGGTGTTAATGTCCGACTAAAGTTTGTAAAAAGCGGGTAAGAAAAGGTGCGAATGCCCGACAATGTATGATCAAAAGAGGGAGCGGAGGTTTTCAGCTGAAAGAAGGTCTGAATGTCCAACCATAATTTGTAAAAACCGGGGAAGAAAAGGCTCGAAAGCCCGACTATACACCATCAAACGCTGAAGCGGAGGTGTTCAGCTGCAAGAAGGTCTGAATGTCCATCAATAATTGCTAGAAAACATGAAAGAGAATTTTCGAATATCAAACCGCACATGATAATAAGCGGGAGAGGAGGTGTTCAGCTGCAAGAAGGTGTGAATGTCCACCCATAATTACTGAAAAATGGGTAAGAAAAGGTGCGAATTCCCAACCATACATCATCAAATGCACGAGTGGATGTGTTAGGCTACAAGAAGGTTTGAATGTCCGACCATAGTTTGTAAAAAGCGGGTAAGAAAAGGTTCGAATGCCCAAAAATACACCATCAAAAGAGGGAGCGGAGGTGTTCCGCTGTAAGAAGGTGTGAATGTCCGACCATAGTTGGTAAAAAGCGGGTAAGAAAAGGTTAAAATACCCGACTGTACACAATCAATAGCGGGAGCGGAGTTGTTCGGCTACTAAAAGGTGTGAAAGTCCAACCCTGGTTTTAAAAAGCGGGTAAGAAAAGGTTCGAATGCCCTAACATACACCATCAAAAGAGGTAGCAGAGGTTTTCCGCTGTAAGACGGTGTGAATGTCCGATCATAGTTGGTAAAAAGCGGGTAAGAAAAGGTTAAAATACCCGACTGTACACAATCAAAAGAGGGAGCGGAGTTGTTCAGCTAAGAGAAGGTGTGAAAGTCCGACCATGGTTTGTAAAAAGCGGGTAAGAAAAGGTTCGTATGCCCGAATATACACTATCAAAACCGGAAGCGTAGGTGTTCGGCTGCAAGAAGGTGTGAACGTCCGACCAAAGTTTGTGAAAAAGCAGTTAAGAAAAGGTTCTAATATCTAACCAAACATAATCAAAAGCGGGAGCAGAGCTGTTCGACTGCAAGTAGGTGTGAATGTCAGAGAATAATTTGCAAAAAGCTGATGAGAAAGGGTGAGAAATCCCGACTATACACCATCAAATGCGGTAGCGGAGTTGTTCGGCTGTGAGTAGGTGTGATTCTCCAACCATAATTGCTGAAAAATGTGTTAGAAAAGGTAAGAATGCCGGTCCATACATCATCAAAAGCGGGAGAGGTGGTGTTCGGCTGCAAGTAGGTGTGAATGTCCATTAATAATTGCTTTAAAACATGAAAGAAAATTTTCGGCTATCAAACCTTACATGATCATTAGCGGGAGAGGAGGTGTTCAGCTGCAAGAAGGTGTGAATATCCACCCATAATTACTGAAAAATGGGTAGGAAAAGATGCGAATGTCCAACCATAAATCATCAAAAGCAGGAGTGGAGTTGTTCAGCTACAAGAAGGTATGAAAGTACAACCATGGTTTGTAAAAAGCGGGTAAGAGAAGGTTCGAATACCCGAATATATACCATCAAAAGCGGAAGCGGAGGTGTTCGGCTGCAAGAAGGTGTGAACGTCCGACCAAAGTTTGTAAAAAGCAGTTAAGAAAAGGTTTGAATATCCAACCGAACATAATCAAAAGCGGGAGCAGAGCTGTTCGACTGCAAGTAGGTGTGAATGTCAGATCATAATTGCTGAAAAATGTGATAGAAAAGACTAGAATGCCGGACAATACATCATCAAAAGCGGGAGAGGTGGTTTTTCGGCTGCAAGTAGGTGTGAATGTCCAGCCATAATTACTCACAAACGGGGGAAGAAAAGGTAGTATTTCCAGACCACACATGATCAAAACAGGGAATGGAGGTGGTTCAGCTAGAAGGTGTGAATGTCTGAATAAAGTTTGTAAAAACCGTATAAGACAAGGGGCGAATGCCCGACAATGTATGATCAAAAGAGGGAGCGGAGGTTTTCGGCTGCAAGGTCTGAATGTCCAACCACAATTTGTAAAAATGGGGGAAGAAAAGGCTCGAAAGCCCGACTATACACCATCAAAAGCGGGAGCAGAGATGTTCAGGTGCAAGAAGGTCTGAATGTCCGACCAAAAATTACTGAAAAATGGGTAAGAAAAGGTGCGAATGCCAAATCATACATCATCAAAAGCAGGAGCGGATGTGTTCGGCTACAAGAAGGTTTGAATATCCAACCATAGTAAGTAATAGGCGGGTAAGAAAAGGCTCGAATGCCCGACTATATACCATCAAAAGCGGAAGCGGAGGTGTTCGGCTGCAAGACGGTGTGAACGTCCGACCAAAGTTTGTAAAAAGCAGTTAAGAAAATGTTCGAATATCCAACCAAACATAATCAAAAGCGGGAGCAGAGCTGTTTGACTGCAAGTATGTGTGAATATCAGATCATAATTTGCAAAAAGCTGTTGAGAAAGGGTGAGAATGCCCGACTATACACTATCAAATGTGGGAGCGGAGGTGTTCGTCTGTGAGTAGGTGTGAATGTCCGACCATAATTGCTGAAAAATGTGTTAGAAAAGGTAAGAATGCCGGACCATATATCATCAAAAGCGGGAGAGGTTGTGTTCGGCTGCAAGAAGGTGTGAATGTCCAGCCATAATTACTCACAAACGGGTAAGAAAAGGTACTATTGCCAGACCATATATGATCAAAACAGGGAGCGGAGGTGGTTCAGCTGCAAGAAGGTTTGAATGTCCGACTAAAGTTTGTAAAAAGCGGGTAAGACAAGGTGTGAATGCCCGACAATGTATGATCAAAAGAGGAGCGGAGGTTTTCGGCTGCAAGAAGGTCTGAATGTCCACCCATAATTACTGAAAAATGTGTAAGAAAAGGTGCGAAAGCCCAACCGCACATGATCATAAGTGGATGAGAAGGTGTTCGACTGCAAGTAGGTGTGAGTGTAAGATCATAATTTGTAAAAAGCGGGTAAGAAAAGGTAAGAATGCCCAACCATAAATTATCAAAAGCGGCAGCAGAGTTTTGGCTGGTATTTATCAATGTCTAGATAGATTTAAACAAAAAAAAAAGTTGTACTTTGCAGTAAAAGAAAGTGCAAATCAAAAGTTTTAGGAATCCAAGAATAAGCTTATTTTCATGAGTTCTGCACGATTTCGGATTTTATGTATAAAATGAATTCATTCACTCAAACCAAGTTAAAACTGCTTTTTCCTTCATATTTATCAATGTCTAGATCGACTTCAACAAAGAACAACATTGTATTTTGCAGTAGAAGAAAGAGCAAAACTGAAGGATCAGGAATCCGAGAATAAGCTTCTTTTCATACGTTCTGCATGATTTGGGATTTTATGTATAAAATGAATTCCTTCACTCAAACTAAGTTAACACTGCTTTGTCCTTCATATGTACCCATTTCTACATATATTTCAAGCATAAACTTCCTCATACTACCCTGAATGAGAAAGAGCCACATTTGTGATTAAGCCATACGCCCCTTTTGAGGAGTTCTGCATGATTTGGGATTTTAGGTATAAAATCAATTCCTTCACTCAAACTATGTTAAAACGGCTTTTACCTTCATATTTATCAATGTCTCGATAGATTTAAACAAAAAAACAACGTTGTACTTTGCAGTAAAAGAAAGAGCCAATCAAAAGTTTTAGGAATCCGAGAATAAGCTTATTTTCATGAGTTCTGCACGATTTCGGATTTTATGTATAGAATGAATTCATTCACTCAAACCAAGTTAAAACTGCTTTTTCATTCATATTTATCAATGTCTAGATCGACTTCAACAAAGAACAACATTGTATTTTGCAGTAGAAGAAAGAGCAACACTGAAGGATCAGGAATCCGAGAATAAGCTTATTTTCTTATGGGTAAGTGGGAACTGCTTTGTCCTTCATATTTATCAATGTGTAGATGGATTTCAACTTCTTCTACTGCAAAGTCCAATGTTTTTCTTTGTTGAAGTCGATCTAGACATTGATGAATATGGAAGGACAAAGCAGTTTTAACTTGGTTTGAGCAAAGCAATTCATTTTATAGCAAAATCCGAAATCGTGCAGAACTCATGAAAGCAGGCTTATACTCGGATTCCTGAAACTTTAGATTTGCTCTTTCTTTTACTGCAAAGTACAACGTTGTTTTTTTGTTTACCCACTTTTTACAAACTTTAGTCGAACAGTCACACCTTTTTGCAGCCGAACACCACCTCTCCCGCTTTTGATGATGTATGGTCCAGCATTCTTACCTTTTCTAACACATTCTTCAGCAATTATGGTCGGACATTCACACCTACTCAGAGCCGAACACCTCCGCTCCCGCATTTGATGGTGTATAGTCGGGCATTCTCACCCTTTCTCATCAGCTTTTTACAAATTATGATCTGACATTCACACCTGCTTTTGATAATGTATTGTTAGGCATTCGCAATTTTTTTTTTTACGCATTTTTCATGAATTATGGGTGGACATTCACACCTTCTTGCAGCCGAACACCTCCTCTCCCGCTTATGATCATGTGCGGTTTGATATTCGAAAATTCTCTTTCATGTTTTCTAGCAATTATTGATGGACATTCAGACCTTCTTGCAGCTGAACACCTCCGCTCCAGCTTTTGATGGTGTATAGTCGGGCTTTCGAGCCTTTTCTTCCCCGGTATTTACAAATTATGGTTGGACATTCAGACCTTCTTTCAGCCGAAAACCTCCGCTCCCTCTTTTGATCATACATTGTCGGGCATTCGCACCTTTTCTTACCCGCTTTTTACAAACTTTAGTCGGACATTAACACCTTCTTGCAGCTTAACCAACTCCGCTCCCTGTTTTGATCATGTATGGTCTGGCAATACTACCTTTTCTTACCAATTTGTGAGTAATTATGGCTGGACATTCACACCTACTTGCAGCCGAACACCACCTCTCCCGCTTTTGATGATGTATGGACCGACATTCTTACCTTTTCTAACACATTTTTCAGCAATTATGGTTGGAGATTCACACCTACTCACAGCCGAACACCTCCGCTCCCGCATTTGTTGGTGTATATTCGGGCATACGAACCTGTTCTTACCCGCTTTTTACAAACCATGGTCGGACTTTCACACCTTCTTGTAGCTGAACAACTCCGCTCCCTCTTTTGATTGTGTACAGTCGGGCATACAAACCTGTTCTTACCCGCTTTTTACAAACTATGGTCGGACATTCAAACCTTCTTGTAGCCGAACACATCCACTCCTGCTTTTGATGATGTATGGTTGGGCATTCGCACCTTTTCTTACCCATTTTTCAGTAATTATGGGTGGATATTCACACCTTCTTGCAGCGGAACACCTCCTCTCCCGCTTATGATTATGTGCGGTTTGATATTCGAAAATTTTCTTTCATGTTTTATAGCAATTATTGATGGACATTCATACCTTCTTGAAGCCGAACACATCCACTCCTGCTTTTGATGATGTATGGTTGGGCATTCGAACCTACTTGTTGCCCGTTTTTCATTAATTATGGGTGGACATTCACACCTTGTCGCAGCCAAACACCTCCGCTCCCTGTTTTGATCATGTATGTTTTGACATTCGCACCTTTTCTCACCTGCTTTTTACTATTGTCGGCCAATCACAGCTTCCTCTCCACCATACTTGTATGGTAGGAAATTCTCACCCACTCTCATCCGAAGACCTCTCCTCCCGCTTTTGTTAATATTCAGTCGGGCATTCGAACCTTTTCTTACCCACTTTTTACAAATTATGGTCGAACATTCACACCTACTTGCAGCTGAATACTTCCGCTCCACCTTTTAGTGATGTATGGTTGGCATTTGCACCTTTTGTTACCCTCTTTTTATACTGATTGCTGAAGATTAAGTTGTTCTTTCTCAAACTACAATTTTTTTTTAATTGTTGAAACTTGATTGGAAGTGGATAAATAAGGAGGACAAACAGTTTTAAGTCACGCTGATAGAAGAAATTAATTTTATAGCAAAATCTGTATTTCGTCATATGTCGAGAGATGCTTATTGCTGAAGAAGTTCTTTCTCATTCTACAAAGTACAACGTTGTTTATCGTTGAAACTTGATTAGACATGAATAAATATGAAGGACAAAGCAGTCTTAACTTGGTTTGAGTTAATTAATTCGTTTTATAGGAGAATCCGAATTCGTGCTTATTTTCGGATTCCTGAAGAATGAGTCTGGTTCTTTCTCATAATACAAAGTTTGTTGTTTATTGTTGAAACTTCATCAGAAGTGAAGAAATAAATGAATGCCTATCAACAAATGTGGGATCTAATCTCTAGTGCTTCCTCTAAAATAATTTCCTTTCTCAATTTAGAAATGTGTGTGTGTAAGTCACAACACCCGTGACACCAAAACGGCTTTCTTTTCTCTACACTCTGCACTATGAGCACACACACCAAATCAGAAAGGCTTTTTTCTCTCTTTTCTACATTATGGACTGTGGGGACACAAAACCGCTCTCTCTCTTTTTTTTTTTTTATCGTGTGCCAGGGCGTTGTCTCACGTATTAGATTATGCTTAAGATACGAATGGGTTTATCAGTCACATCAGAATCCATACATACTGATCCTCCCGTAATAAAATGGTCGGATCTTATCAAACACACTTTGTTTCTTGTGACAATCAAGTCAGCGAAACAGCGTATACACGTCCAGACACTGAATCAAGTTTGCCACAAGAACTCATAAGTTTGGCAGTATTGCTCTGCCGTCAGCAATCATACACCCATTTTATTTTCGTGAGACGTGCAGGCACCTGTTCATCTACTGTTCTATCACTATGAATTAGTTTATCTATTATCAATAAGGATACTTCTACAACTACTATCAAAGTATGTCCAGACTTCTTAAGTTGTCAGTTGCTATATATGAATAAGTGGGTAGCTACTGACAAGCATTAAGCATGTCACACAGCCCAAACATATAACATTTCAGGACACACCACACAGTTAACAACCACAGTGAAGTGTCAAAGCCCAAACATGTAACATTCAACAGGACACTTACACAACACATTCAAATCAAACAGGAGAATTGCTTGAAATGGTAAATGGTAAATGGACTTGTACTTGTATAGCGCTTTTCTAGTCTAGCTGACCACTCAAAGCGCTTCACTACATGCCGCATTCACCCCACTCACACACATTCATACAGCACGTCTTAGGATATAACTACGTGCTTTCTAAGCATTCACAAACATTCATACCCCCAATGATACACTGGGGGAGCAACGTGGGGTTCAGTGTCTTGCCCAAGGACGCTTCGACATGTATCCTGGGGAAGCCAGAGTCGAACCACCGACCTTCCGATTGGTGGGTGACTGCTCTTCCTCCTGAGCTACAGCCGAAACGCGACACCGAATGAGCGGTCAGAACAAAGCCTCAATACGGTGTTCCCGTGGGGTTTTTGTTGCTGCCTTGTCGATTGCACAGGGGCAAGCGTTTCAACCAAGCAACGCTCACCATGGGGAAGGTGGCTATGGCAACTAGCCTGATGCCCTGCTCCCGCAGTGACGGATAATTGTACTCTGGTTTCTCTTCATAACATACAAGTCTTTCGCCTTTTACTAAAGACTTTCGTGGAGAGCAGCACTAATGAGTTGTTTCTATTTTTGGCAGGCTTTACCTTTGCGGGTGAAGCCCTTTCTGTCTGTGCAAAAGAAATCTTGTTACTGTGCAGAGTGACTTCTCTGAGTAGAGTCGCCTTACTTGTTGCGATTGTGCCGATGTTCGAAGCTGGAGTGCAAAGTTATACCATTTAAAACGGCTGAAGAGTGCTCAGTGCAGCGGGTGGGCGGAGGTGCAACGTGACACTCTGGCCACCTATGGCCATAAAAAGAACACTGCTACAAGTGCGCATTGTGCCAGCAAGGGCCCTCGGACCTGAAACAGTGTACAGTTATCGCTTCTCGGGCCTTTTGGCTAAGATCAAGTGTAGTATCTGTTCTTATCAGTTTAATATGTCCTCTATACGAGGACTACATATTAAATGGATTTTTAAGAATAGGAGTTGAAAAAGAAGCTTGCTCCGTTCACTCCAAGCATCGACCCAGTACTGCAGTGCCACTGGGAACGGTGCGCTCTTCTCTGCTCTTGTGAAAAAGCAAACAGCGGTGCAGGATGGAAGTTTCAGGGAGCCCAAGATGAAACTTTCTTTTAATCTGCTGAGAAAAGAGAGTGAATGCGAAGTAGACTTTAACACAGCTCTGGGAGCGAGCCGAGTGTGGGCTAACCGGGAGAATTGCTTGAAAGAAACGCGACACCGAATGAGTGGTCAGAACAAAGCCTCAATACGGTGTTCCCGTGGTGTTTGTGGCTGCCTTGTCTTTTGCACAGAGTAAAAGACAAGGCAGCCATCGAATAGGGCCCGATTGTTCCTACTTGGTCAGCCGAGGAGCAAGGGGGGGGAGCAAGCGTCTCAACCAAGCAAATCTCACCAAGTAGGAACAATCGGGCCCTATTCGATGGCTGCAACACCTGAAAGAGATATTGATGCGAGACCCGATCAAAAGCTTTTTCAAAGTCTAAATTTAAGATGACAAGCCGGGTGTTTCTGTCTCTAGCGTAATCAATGATGTCTCGAATCAGTACGAGGCTGTCGGTGAGTTGTCTCTCTGAGATGGCACAAGCCTGGTCTGGGTGAATTACCTCCTCTAAAACAGAGGACATCCGTGTCGTTAAAACCTTGCAAAAAAGTTTACAGTCAAAGTTTAAAAGTGTGATGGGCCTCCAATTCTTTAGGTCAGTCTTATCATTTTTATCAGAAGTGAAGAAATAAATGAATGCCTATCAACAAATGTGGGATCTAAACTCTAGTGCTTCCTCTAAAATAATTTCCTTTCTCAATTTAGAAATGTGTGTGTGTAAGTCACAACACCCGTGACACCAAAACGGCTTTCTTTTCTCTACACTCTGCACTATGAGCACACACACCAAATCAGAAAGGCTTTTTTTTCTCTTTTCTACATTATGGACTGTGGGGACACAAAACCGCTCTGTCTTTTTTTTTTTATCGTGTGCCAGGGCGTTGTCTCACGTATTAGATTGTGCTTAAGATACGAATGGGTTTATCAGTCACATCAGAATCCATACATACTGATCCTCCCGTAATAAAATGGTCGGATCTTATCAAACACACTTTGTTTCTTGTGACAATCAAGTCAGCGAAACAGCGTATACACGTCAAGACACTGAATCAAGTTTGCCACAAGAACTCATAAGTTTGGCAGTATTGCTCTGCCGTCAGCAATCATACATCCATTTTATTTTCATGAGACGTGCAGGCACCTGTTCATCTACTGTTCTATCACTATGAATTAGTTTATCTATTATCAATAAGGATACTTCTACAACTACTCTATCAAAGTATGTCCGGACTTCTTACGTTGTCAGTTGCTATATATGAATAAGTGGGTAGCTACTGACAAGCATGTCACACAGCCCAAACATATAACATTTCAGGACACACCACAAAGTTAACAACCACAGTGAAGCGTGTCAAAGCCCAAACATGTAACATTCAACAGGACACTTACACAACACATTCAAATCAAACAGTCAGACAACATACAAGAACATATACCCCAGCCGGCATTGCTCCCTGCCTATTTTCCTACAGCTCACTATGTGTGCGCACACCTTTATTCACAAACTCTTCAACTTATACTCTTTTACCGAAGCTGCTACAGCTCAATTGGCCGAATACCGAATAATCCTAATTCGGTGAATTTGACATCTGCCTTACATGTAACAGATTAGCGGTTTAGCAGTTTTAATTTAGTTTGAGTGAAGGAATTCATTTTATAGCAAAATCCGAAATCGTGAAGAACTCATGAAAGTAAGCTTATTCTCGGATTCCTGAAACTTTAGATTTGCTATTTCTTTTACTGCAAAGTACAACGTTGGTTTTTTTGTTTAAATCTATCGAGACATTGATAAATATGAAGGTAAAAGCCGTTTTAACATAGTTTGAGTGAAGGAATTTATTTTATACATAAAATCCCAAATCATGCAGAACTCCTCAAAAGGGGCGTATGGCTTAATCACAAGTGTGGCTCTTTCTCATTCAGGGTAGTATGAGGAAGTTTATGCTTGAAATATATGTAGAAATGGGTACATATGAAGGATAAAGCAGTGTTAACTTAGTTTGAGTGAAGGAATTCATTTTATACATAAAATCCCAAATCATGCAGAACGTATGAAAAGAAGCTTATTCTCGGATTCCTGATCCTTCAGTTTTGCTCTTTCTTCTACTGCAAAATACAATGTTGTTCTTTGTTGAAGTCGATCTAGACATTGATAAATATGAAGGAAAAAGCAGTTTTAACTTGGTTTGAGTGAATGAATTCATTTTATACATAAAATCCGAAATCGTGCAGAACTCATGAAAATAAGCTTATTCTCGGATTCCTAAAACTTTTGATTTGCTCTTTCTTTTATTGCAAAGTACAACGTTGTTTTTTTGTTTAAATCTATCGAAACATTGATAAATATGAAGGTAAAAGCCGTTTTAACATAGTTTGAGTGAAGGAATTAATTTTATAGATAAAATCCCAAACCATGCAGAACTCCTCAAAAGGGGCGTATGACTTAATCACAAGTGTGGCTCTTTCTCATTCAGGGTAGTATGAGGAAGTTTATGCTTGAAATATATGTAGAAATGGGTACATATGAAGGACAAAGCAGTGTTAACTTAGTTTGCGTGAAGGAATTCATTTTATACATAAAATCCGAAATCGTGCAGAACTCATGAAAATAAGCTTATTCTCGGATTCCTAAAACTTTTGATTTGCACTTTCTTTTACTGCAAAGTACAACTTTTTTTTTGTTGAAATCTATCTAGACATTGATAAATACCAGCCGAAACTCTGCTGCCGCTTTTGATAATTTATGGTTGGGCATTCTTACCTTTTCTTACCCGCTTTTTACAAATTATGATCTTACATTCACACCTACTTGCAGTCGAACACCTTCTCATCCACTTATGATCATGTGCGGTTGGGCTTTTGCACCTTTTCTTACCCATTTTTCAGTAATTATGGGTGGACATTCAGACCTTCTTGCAGCCGAAAACCTCCGCTCCTCTTTTGATCATACATTGTCGGGCATTCACACCTTGTCTTACCCGCTTTTTACAAACTTTAGTCGGACATTCAAACCTTCTTGCAGCTGAACCACCTCCGCTCCCTGTTTTGATCATATATGGTCTGGCAATAGTACCTTTTCTTATCCGTTTGTGAGTAATTATGGCTGGACATTCACACCTACTTGCAGCCGAACACAACCTCTCCCGCTTTTGATGATATATGGTCCGGCATTCTTACCTTTTCTAACACATTTTTCAGCAATTATGGTCGGACATTCACACCTACTCACAGACGAACACCTCCGCTCCCACATTTGATAGTGTATAGTCGGGCATTCTCACCCTTTCTCAACAGCTTTTTGCAAATTATGATCTGATATTCACACCTACTTGCAGTCGAACAGCTCTGCTCCCGCTTTTGATTATGTTTGGTTGGATATTCGAACATTTTCTTAACTGCTTTTTACAAACTTTGGTCGGACGTTCACACCGTCTTGCAGCCGAACACCTCCGCTTCCGCTTTTGATGGTATATAGTCGGGCATTCGAGCCTTTTCTTACCCGCCTATTACTTACTATGGTTGGACATTCAAACCTTCTTGTAGCCGAACACATCCGCTCCTGCTTTTGATGATGTATGATTTGGCATTCGCACCTTTTCTTACCCATTTTTCAGTAATTTTTGGTCGGACATTCAGACCTTCTTGCACCTGAACACCTCTGCTCCCGCTTTTGATGGTGTATAGTCGGGCTTTCGAGCCTTTTCTTCCCCGATTTTTACAAATTGTGGTTGGACATTCAGACCTTCTTTCAGCTGAAAACCTCCGCTCCATCTTTTGATCATACATTGTCGGGCATTCGCCCCTTGTCTTACACGGTTTTTACAAACTTTAGTCAGACATTCACACCTTGCAGCTGAACCACCTCCATTCCCTGTTTTGATCATGTGTGGTCTGGAAATACTACCTTTTCTTCCCCCGTTTGTGAGTAATTATGGCTGGACATTCACACCTACTTGCAGCCGAAAAACCACCTCTCCCGCTTTTGATGATGTATTGTCCGGCATTCTAGTCTTTTCTATCACATTTTTCAGCAATTATGATCTGACATTCACACCTACTTGCAGTCGAACAGCTCTGCTCCCGCTTTTGATTATGTTCGGTTGGATATTCAAACCTTTTCTTAACTGCTTTTTACAAACTTTGGTCGGACGTTCACACCTTCTTGCAGCCGAACACCTCCGCTTCCGCTTTTGATGGTATATATTCGGGTATTCGAACCTTCTCTTACCCGCTTTTTACAAACCATGGTTGGACTTTCATACCTTCTTGTAGCTGAACAACTCCACTCCTGCTTTTGATGATTTATGGTTGGACATTCGCATCTTTTCCTACCCATTTTTCAGTAATTATGGGTGGATATTCACACCTTCTTGCAGCTGAACACCTCCTCTCCCGCTAATGATCATGTAAGGTTTGATATTCGAAAATTTTCTTTCATGTTTTAAAGCAATTATTAATGGACATTCACACCTACTTGCAGCCGAACACCACCTCTCCCGCTTTTGATGATGTATGGACCGGCATTCTTACCTTTTCTAACACATTTTTCAACAATTATGGTTGGAGAATCTTACCTACTCACAGCCGAACAACTCCGCTACCGCATTTGATGGTGTATAGTCGGGATTTCTCACCCTTTCTCATCAGCTTTTTGCAAATTATTCTCTGACATTCACACCTACTTGCAGTCGAACAGCTCTGCTCCCGCTTTTGATTATGTTTGGTTAGATATTCGAACCCTTTCTTAACTGCTTTTTCACAAACTTTGGTCGGACGTTCACACCTTCTTGCAGCCGAACACCTACGCTTCCGGTTTTGATGGTGTATGTTCGGACATTCGAACCTTTTCTTACCCGCTTTTTAAAACCAGGGTCGGACTTTCACACCTTTTAGTAGCCGAACAACTCCGCTCCCGCTATTGATTGTGTACAGTCGGGTATTTTAACCTTTTCTTACCCGCTTTTTACCAACTATGGTCGGACATTCACACCTTCTTACAGCGGAACACCTCCGCTCCCTCTTTTGATGGTGTATGTTTGGGCATTCGAACCTTTTCTTACCCGCTTTTTACAAACTATGGTCGGACATTCAAACCTTCTTGTAGCCGAACACATCCACTCGTGCATTTGATGATGTAAGGTTGGGAATTCGCACCTTTTCTTACCCATTTTTCAGAAATTATGGGTGGACATTCACACCTTCTTGCAGCTGAACACCTCCTCTCCCGCTTATTATCATGTGCGGTTTGATATTCGAAAATTCTCTTTCATGTTTTCTAGCAATTATTGATGGACATTCAGACCTTCTTGCAGCTGAACACCTCCGCTCCAGCTTTTGATGGTGTATAGTCGGGCTTTCAAGCCTTTTCTTCCCCGGTTTTTACAAATTATGGTTGGACATTCAGACCTTCTTTCAGCTGAAAACCTCCGCTCCCTCTTTTGATCATACATTGTCGGGCATTCGCACCTTTTCTTACCCGCTTTTTACAAACTTTAGTCGGACATTAACACCTTCTTGCAGCTTAACCACCTCCGCTCCCTGTTTTGATCATGTATGGTCTGGCAATACTACCTTTTCTTACCCATTTGTGAGTAATTATGGCTGGACATTCACACCTACTTGCAGCCGAACACCACCTCTCCCGCTTTTGATGATGTATGGACCGGCATTCTTACCTTTTCTAACACATTTTTCAGCAATTATGGTCGGAGATTCACACCTACTCACAGCCGAACACCTCCTCTCCCGCATTTGATGGTGTATATTCGGGCATACGAACCTGTTCTTACCCGCTTTTTACAAACCATGGTCGGACTTTCACACCTTCTTGTAGCTGAACAACTCCGCTCCCTCTTTTGATTGTGTACAGTCGGGCATACAAACCTGTTCTTACCCGCTTTTTACAAACTATGGTCGGACATTCAAACCTTCTTGTAGCCGAACACATCCACTCCTGCTTTTGATGATGTATGGTTGGGCATTCGCACCTTTTCTTACCCATTTTTCAGTAATTATGGGTGGATATTCACACCTTCTTGCAGCCAAACACCTCCGCTCCCTGTTTTGATCATGTATGTTTTGACATTCGCACCTTTTCTCACCTGCTTTTTACTATTGTCGTTCAATCACAGCTTCCTCTCCACCATACTTGTATGGTAGGAAATTCTCACCCACTCTCATCCGAAGACCTCTCCTCCCGCTTTTGTTAATATTTAGTCGGGCATTCGAACCTTTTCTTACCCACTTTTTACAAATTATGGTCGAACATTCACACCTACTTGCAGCTGAATACTTCCGCTCCACCTTTTAGTGATGTATGGTTGGCATTTGCACCTTTTGTTACCCTCTTTTTATACTGATTGCTGAAGATTAAGTTGTTCTTTCTCAAACTACAATTTTTTTTTAATTGTTGAAACTTGATTTGAAGTGGATAAATAAGGAGGACAAACAGTTTTAAGTCACGCTGATAGAAGTAATTTATTTTATAGCAAAATCTGTATTTCGTCATATGTCGAGAGATGCTTATTGCTGAAGAAGTTCTTTCTCATTCTACAAAGTACAACGTTGTTTATCGTTGAAACTTGATTAGACATGAATAAATATGAAGGACAAAGCAGTCTTAACTTGGTTTGAGTTAATTAATTCGTTTTATAGGAGAATCCGAATTCGTGCTTATTTTCGGATTCCTGAAGAATGAGTCTGGTTCTTTCTCATAATACAAAGTTTGTTGTTTATTGTTGAAACTTCATCAGAAGTGAAGAAATAAATGAATGCCTATCAACAAATGTGGGATCTAAACTCTACTGCTTCCTCTAAAATAATTTCTTTTCTCAATTCAGAAATGTGTGTGTGTAAGTCACAACACCCGTGACACCAAAACGGCTTTCTTTTCTCTCTTTTCTCTACACTCTGCACTATGAGCACACACACCAAATCAGAAAGGCTTTTTTCTCTCTTTTCTACATTATGGACTGTGGGGACACAAAACCGCTCTCTCTTTTTTTTTTTGATTGTGTGCCAGGGCGTTGTCTCACGTATTAGATTATGCTTAAGATACGAATGGGTTTATCAGTCACATCAGAATCCATACATACTGATCCTCCCGTAATAAAATGGTCGGATCTTATCAAACACACTTTGTGTCTTCTGACAATCAAGTCAGCGAAACAGCGTATACACGTCAAGACACTGAATCAAGTTTGCCACAAGAACTCATAAGTTTGGCAGTATTGCTCTGCCGTCAGCAATCATACACCCATTTTATTTTCGTGAGACATGTGCAGGCACCTGTTCATCTACTGTTCTATCACTATGAATTAGTTTATCTATTATCAATAAGGATACTTCTACAACTACTATCAAAGTATGTCCAGACTTCTTATGTTGTCAGTTGCTATATATGAATAAGTGGGTAGCTACTGACAAGCATTAAGCATGTCACACAGCCCAAACATATAACATTTCAGGACACACCACACAGTTAACAACCACAGTGAAGTGTCAAAGCCCAAACATTCAACAGGACACTTACACAACACATTCAAATCAAACAGTCAGACAACATACAAGAACATATACCCCAGCCGGCATTGCTCCCTGCCTATTTTCCTACAGCTCACTATGTGTGCGCACACCTTTATTCACAAACTCTTCAACTTATACTCTTTTACCGAAGCTGCTACAGCTCGATTGGCCGAATACCCTTAGATCCTATTTCGGTGAATTTGACATCTGCCTTACATGTAACAGATTAGCGGTTTAGCAGTTTTAATTTAATTTGAGTGAAGGAATTCATTTTATAGCAAAATCCGAAATCGTGAAGCACTCATGAAAGTAAGCTTATTCTCGGATTCCTGAAACTTTAGATTTGCTCTTTCTTTTACTGCAAAGTACAACGTTGTTTTTTTTGTTTAAATCTTTCTAGACATGGTAAATATGAACGACAAAGCAGTTTTAACATAGTTTGAGTGAAGGAATTCATTTTATAGATAAAATCCCAAGAGTCTGCATAGAAAAGAGAGTGAATGCGAAGTAGACTTTAACACGGCTATGGGAGCGAGCCGAGTGTGGGCTAACCGGGAGAATTGCTTGAAAGAAACGCGACACCGAATGAGCGGTCAGAACAAAGCCTCAATACGGGATTCTCGTGGTGTTTGTGGCTGCCTTGTCTTTTGCACAGAGTAAAAGACAAGGCAGCCATCGAATAGATTGTTTCTACTTGGTCAGCCGAGGAGCAGGGGGGGGGGGACAAGCGTCTCAACCAAGCAAAGCTCACCAAGTAGGAACAATCGGGCCCTTTTCGATGGCTGCAACACCTGAAAGAGATATTGATGCGAGACCCGATCAAATGCTTTTTCAAAGTCTAAATTTAAGATGACAAGCCGGGTGTTTCTGTCTCTAGCGTAATCAATGATGTCTCGAATCAGTACGAGGCTGTCGGTGAGTTGTCTCCCTGAGATGGCACAAGCTTGGTCTGGTGAATTACCTCCTCTAAAACAGAGGACATCCATGTCGCTAAAACCTTGCTAAAAAGTTTACAGTCAAAGTTTAAAAGTGTGATGGGCCTCCAATTCTTTAGGTCAGTCTTATCATTTTTTTTATAAAGTAGAGTCACTATTCCCACTCTAAAACTGTCAGGCAGTCGGTCGAGTTTTTCAAAATCTTTAAAAACATCTAAAATGTCTGATGATAAAAGGTCCCAATAGGTCAGATAGAATTCTGCAGGAAGCCCGTCTAAACCCGGAGCTCGACTTCTCTTAAAACCTGTTAGGCATTTTTTTAACTCTAAAGCAGTAAAATTCTGTGTCAAGTGTGCATTCTCTTTTACGGTTTTGTCAACGAATTTTAAGATTTCTGCCGATGTTTCCAAGTGCACTGGTTTCTCTTTGTACATGTTACTATAAAAGGTATGTACAGTTTCAATCATCTCTTGTGTGGATTTTGTTAAAAACCCATCTTCTCTTTTTAGATTTTGAATACACTCCTTTTTATTTATAACTTTCTTTCTTTTTCACCTTCCTCAATTTCCTGCTCCCTGCTTCTTACAAAAATTCCTTTACTCTTTATTTCTGCTAAAACTGACATTTCCTTTTTGACATCTTTGATTTCTTCTTTAAAGTCTATGCCACACTGATTTAGTTTAAAGTAGCGCTGTAAGCGTTTATGTAGTCCCATCATACATCTATTCTCTTTCCTTTTTTTACGTTTACCTTGCTGTTTAAAAAAAGTCTGGGTCGTTTCCTTCACCATTTCCCACCATTGTGCATGTGTTTCGTAGAGGTCTTGAAGGGTCTGCCACTCTTTATAACATTCCCTGTACTGACTGACTATGATTTCATCCTCCAACAGGGAACAGTTGAGTTTCCACAGACCACTTCCTACCGTCACACCAGAAGGGGGTGAAAGGGTGCAGGAGAGCATAAGGTGGTCTGAAAAGAAAACAGGGGTTAATCTAACATCAGTGGGTGGGCAATCTCTAGTAAAGAAATAATCAATGCGAGAGGCTCTGGTGCCATCATGACTAAACCAGGTGAAGCCCTCCTCTCTGGGATGCATGGTTTTAAAACAGTCAGTAAGCTTAAAATCCCTGCATATGCCCTGAAGTAAAATCGAAGTCTTATCCACTTTAAAATCTACCCCTGCTCTTTTTCTATCTTTCCTGCTCAAGATACAGTTAAAATCCCCTCCTACAACTAAAGGTACTTGCCCTAGCATGTAAAGCTGTATATCTTCTAAAAGGTCATACCTTTCATTTTTTCCATTGAAACCATAAATATTTAAGAGGTTAAAGTCTTGCCCCATAAAATTCAAGTGTGCTAAAAGTGCCCGTCTCTCACCATTGTGCTACTTTTCACATGCGGATTTTTAATTAGAATGGCCACACCATCATTTTTATTTTGATTTGAGCCACTCCATATCGATAAATGGGGCCAAATTTCCTCCCATTGTCTATGGTTTTTTAAAAAAGGTAGTCCATATTCTTGTATTAAAAACACATCTGATTTTATGGAGTCTAAGAAGGATAAAATACTCTGGGCTCTTGTCTTTGATTTCACACTTCTCACATTTAGTGTTGAGAAGGTGAGAACCATTAAAAGCATAAAGGAAAGTAGGTATGTCATTTTCGTTTTTCTAAGTTATCAAAACAAATTACACACAGGTTATTTCTTGGGAAACTAGCTCTTCCTTCATTTCTTTAGGTGAAAAGTGAGTAGGGTGATCTATATTTCCTTTTCGGACTCTCGGTGTTGGCCTCTGACGCAATGTTGCATTTAACTTTGAGTCCCTGGGGGTTGATTGCAGAGCTGAAGTTAAAAAGGAGACCTCATTTGGTGAGTCGGAGGGGAAGACTCTAGGTTCTTCCACTGAAGAACTGTCTGAAAGGGACCTAACCCTTCCCCTCTTCTCTGATACCACTGGGGAATCAGAGGCTCAGATGCCGTCCTCTTCGGCTGTTGACCTTCGGGGAGGTGAGTATCTTCACTAGACTCACCTGTCTGCTCTTCCTCCTCATTTAGCGTAGCTCCACCCTCTGCCTGTGAATTCTCACAGACTTCAACACTGAGTGGTGAGGCCTCTACAGGCCCCTCCCCTTTTTGCTCCTCACTTCCAATCCAAGCTTTTGGCGGGAAGTTTGAATTTATTGGGTCAACCTCTTCACTTTGTTCACCAACTGCCACCTTTGGTCCTTCTCTTTGTTGGCTTGACTGTGGCTTTACCGTCTTTAATTTGTTGGCAAAAGATTTAGGGCAATCTCTGAAGAGGTGATTTAATTCTCCACAGAGATTACATTTCCTGCCATTTGGACACTCTCCAAAAGTTTGCCCAATTTCTCTGCTCTTCCCACATAACACCTTGGTACAAGCCTCAACCAGGTGCCCATGCTCACCACACTTGCGGCAGAACTTGGGCTGCCCCTGGTAGTGGATGTAACCTCGGTTTTCAAGGTGGCCAGAGTGTCGCCCACCCGCTGCACTGAGCACTCTTCAGCCCTTTTAAATGGTATAACTTTGCACTCCCGCACGCTCCAGCAAGCACCATTCAAGCAACAACTTTGCACTCCAGCTTCGAACATCGGCACAGTCGCAACAACTAAGGCGACTCTACTCAGAGAAGTCACTCTGCACAGTAAGAAGATTTCTTTTGCACAGACAGAAAGGGCTTTACCCGCAAAGGTAAAGCCTGCCAAAAATAGAAACAACTCATTAGTGCTGCTCTCCACAGAAATCTTTAGTAAAAGGCGAAAGACTTGTACGTTATGAAGAGAAACCAGAGTACGATTATCCGTCACTGCGGGAGCAGGGCAACAGGCTAGTTGGCATAGCCACCTTCCCCATGGTGAGCTTTGCTTGGTTGAGACGCTTGCTCCCCCCCCCCCTTGCTCCTCGGCTGACCAACTAGGAACAAGCCCTATTCGATGGCTGCCTTGTCTTTTACTCTGTGCAAAAGACAAGGCAGCAACAAAAACACCACGAGAATCCCGTATTGAGGCTTTGTTCTGATCGCTCATTCGGTGTCGCGTTTTTTTCAAGCAATTCTCCCGGTTAGCCCACACTCGGCTCGCTCCCATAGCCGTGTTAAAGTCTACTTCGCATTCACTCTCTTTTCTCAGCAGACTCTTGGGATTTTATCTATAAAATGAATTCCTTCACTCAAACTATGTGAAAACTGCTTTGTCCTTAATATTTACCATGTCTAGAAAGATTTAAACAAAAAAAACAACGTTGTACTTTGCAGTAAAAGAAAGAGCAAATCTAAAGTTTCAGGAATCCGAGAATAAGCTTACTTTCATGAGTTCTTCACGATTTCGGATTTTGCTATAAAATGAATTCCTTCACTCAAACTAAATTAAAACTGCTAAACCGCTAATCTGTTATATGTAAGGCAGATGTCAAATTCACCGAAATAGGATCAAAGGGTATTCGGCCAATCGAGCTGTAGCAGCTTCGGTAAAAGAGTATAAGTTGAAGAGTTTGTGAATAAAGGTGTGCGCACACATAGTGTGCTGTACGAAAATAGGCAGGGAGCAATGCCGGCTGGGGTATATGTTCTTGTATGTTGTCTGACTGTTTGATTTGAATGTGTTGTGTAAGTGTCCTGTTGAATGTTACATGTTTGGGCTTTGACACGCTTCACTGTGGTTGTTAACTGTGTGGTGTGTCCTGAAATGTTATATGTTTGGGCTGTGTGACATGCTTAATGCTTGTCAGTAGCTACCCACTTATTCATATATAGCAACTGACAACATAAGAAGTCCGGACATACTTTGATAGTAGTTGTAGAAGTATCCTTATTGATAATAGATCACTAATTCATAGTGATAGAACAGTAGATGAACAGGTGCTTGCACATGTCTCACGAAAATAAAATGGGTGTATGATTGCTGACGGCAGAGCAATACTGCCAAACTTATGAGTTCTTGTGGCAAACTTGATTCAGTGTCTTGACGTGTATACGCTGTTTCGCTGACTTGATTGTCACAAGAAACAAAGTGTGTTTGATAAGATCCGACCATTTTATTACGGGAGGATCAGTATGTATGGATTCTGATGTGACTGATAAACACATTCGTATCTTAAGCATAATCTAATACGTGAGACAACGCCCTGGCACACGATAAAAAAAAAAAAAGAGAGAGAGCGGTTTTGTGTCCCCACAGTCCATAATGTAGAAAAGAGAGAAAAAACCCTTTCTGATTTGGTGTGTGTGCTCATAGTGCAGAGTGTAGAGAAAAGAAAGCCGTTTTGGTGTCACGGGTGTTGTGACTTACACACACACATTTCTAAATTGAGAAAGGAAATTATTTTAGAGGAAGCACTAGAGATTAGATCCCACATTTGTTGAGAGGCATTCATTTATTTCTTCACTTCTGATGAAGTTTCAACAATAAACAACAAACTTTGTATTATGAGAAAGAACCAGACTCATTCTTCAGGAATCCGAAAATAAGCTCTATTTTATGAGTTATGCACGAATTCGGATTCTCCTATAAAACGAATTCATTAACTCAAACCAAGTTAAGACTGCTTTGTCCTTCATATTTATTCATGTCTAATCAAGTTTCAACGATAAACAACGTTGTACTTTGTAGAATGAGAAAGAACTTCTTCAGCAATAAGCATCTCTCGACATATGACGAAATACAGATTTTGCTATAAAATTAATTCCTTCTATCAGCCTGACTTAAAACTGTTTGTCGTCCTTATTTATCCACTTCAAATCAAGTTTCAACAATTTAAAAAAATTTGTAGTTTGAGAAAGAACAACTTAATCTTCAGCAATCAGTATAAAAAGAGGTGCAAATGCCAACCATACATACCTAAAAGGTGGAGCGGAAGTATTCAGCTGCAAGTAGGTGTGAATGTTCGACCATAATTTGTAAAAAGCGGGTAAGAAAAGGTTCGAATGCCCGACTATATATTAACAAAAGCGGGAGGAGAGGTCTTCGGATGAGAGTGGGTGAGAATTTCCAACCATAATCTATAAAATACGGTGAAAAAAAATATGTGAATGCCTCATAGAACACTAAAAGCGGAAGTGTTCGGCTGCAAGAAGGTGTGAATGTCCGACTATATTTGGTGAAAAGCAGGTGAAGCAAGGTCTGAATGCCCAACCTTACATCATCAAAAGCGAGATCAGAGGTGTTTGGCTGCAAGAAGGCCATAGTTTGCCAAAAGCGGGTAAGGTGCGAATGACCGACTAAATATCAACAAAAGGGGGGCGGAGGTCTTCGGATGCAGGTGGGTGTGAATATCCCACCATACAAGTATGGTGGAGAGGAAGCTGTGAATGGCCGACCATAGTAAAAGGCGGGTGAGAGAAGGTGCGAATGTCAAACCATACATAATCAAAACAGGGAGCGGAGGTGTTCTGCTGTAAGAAGGTGTGAATGTCCAACCATAGTTGGTAAAAAGCGGGTAAGAAAAGGTTAAAATACCCGACTGTACACAATCAATAGCGGGAGCGGAGTTGTTCGGCTACTAAAAGGTGTGAAAGTCCGACCATGGTTTGTAAAAAGCGGGTAAGAAAAGGTGCGAATGCCCGACAATGTATGATCAAAAGAGGGAGTGGAGGTTTTCGGCTGCAAGAAGGTCTGAATGTCCAACCATAATTTGTAAAAACCGGGGAAGAAAAGGCTCGAAAGCCCGACTATACACCATCAAAAGTGTGAGCGGAGGTGTTCAGCTGCAAGACGGTCTGAATGTCCATCAATAATTGCTAGAAAACATGAAAGAAAATTTTCGAATATCAAACTGCACATGATCATAAGCGGGAGAGGAGGTGTTCAGCTGCAAGAAGGTGTGAATGTCTACCCATAATTACTGAAAAATGGGTAAGAAAAGGTGCGAATGCCTAACCATACATCATCAAAAGAGGGAGCGGATGTGTTCCGCTGTAAGACGGTGTGAATGTCCGACCATAGATGGTAAAAAGCGGGTAAGAAAAGGTTAAATTACCCGACTGTACACAATCAAAAGAGGGAGCGGAGTTGTTCAGCTAAGAGAAGGTGTGAAAGTCCAACCTTGGTTTGTAAAAAGCGGGTAAGAAAAGGTTCGTATGCCCGAATATACACCATCAAAAGCGGAAGCGGAGGTGTTCGGCTGCAAGATATTGTGAACGTCCGACCAAAGTTTGTAAAAAGCAGTTAAGAAAATGTTCGAATATCTAACCAAACATAATCAAAAGCGGGAGCAGAGCTGTTCAACTGGAAGTAGGTGTGAATGTCAGATCATAATTTGCAAAAAGCTGATGAGAAAGGGTGAGAATGCCCGACTATACATCATCAAATGCGGGAGCGTAGTTGTTCGGCTGTGAGTAGGTGTGAATCTCCGACCATAATTGCTGAAAAATGTGTTAGAAAAGGTAAAAATGCTGGTCCATACATCATCAAAATCGGGAGAGGTGGTGTTCAGCTGCAAGAAGGTCTAAATGTCCATCAATAATTGCTAGAAAACATGAAAGAAAATTTTCGAAAATCAAACCACACATGATCATAAGTGGGAGAGGAGGTGTTCAGCTGCAAGAAGGTGTGAATGTCCACCCATAATACCTGAAAAATGGGTAAAAAAAAGGTGCGAATGCCCAACCATACATCATCAAAAGCAGGCGTGCATGTGTTCGGCTACAAGAAGGTGTGAACGTCCAACCAAAGTTTGTAAAAAGCAGTTAAGAAAAGGTTCGAATATCCAACCAAACATAATCAAAAGCGGGAGCAGAGCTGTTCGACTGCAAGTAGGTGTGAATGTCATATCATAATTTGCAAAAAGCTGATGAGAAAGGGTGAGAATGCCCGACTATACACTATCAAATGTGGGAGCGGAGGTGTTCGTCTGTGAGTATGTGTGAATGTCCGACCATAATTGCTGAAAAATGTGTTAGAAAAGGTAAGAATGCCGGACCATATATCATCAAAAGCGGGAGAGGTTGTGTTCGGCTGCAAGAAGGTGTGAATGTCCAGCCATAATTACTCACAAACGGGTAAGAAAAGGTACTATTGCCAGACCATATATGATCAAAACAGGGAGCGGAGGTGGTTCAGCTGCAAGAAGGTTTGAATGTCCGACTAAAGTTTGTAAAAAGCGGGTAAGACAAGGTGTGAATGCCCGACAATGTATGATCAAAAGAGGAGCGGAGGTTTTCGGCTGCAAGAAGGTCTGAATGTCCACCCATAATTACTGAAAAATGGGTAAGAAAAGGTGCGAAAGCCCAACCGCACATGATCATAAGTGGATGAGAAGGTAGTAAGTAGTGCAAGTAGGTGTGAATCTAAGATCATAATTTGTAAAAAGCGGGTAAGAAAAGGTAAGAATGCCCAACCATAAATTATCAAAAGCGGCAGCAGAGTTTCGGCTGGTATTTATCAATGTCTAGATAGATTTCAACAAAAAACAACGTTGTACTTTGCAGTAAAAGAAAGTGCAAATCAAAAGTTTTAGGAATCCGAGAATAAGCTTATTTTCATGAGTTCTGCACGATTTCGGATTTTATGTATAAAATGAATTTCTTCACGCAAACTAAGTTAACACTGCTTTGTCCTTCATATGTACCCATTTCTACATATATTTCAAGCATAAACTTCCTCATACTACCCTGAATGAGAAAGAGCCACACTTGTGATTAAGCCATACCTCCCTTTTGAGGAGTTCTGCCTGATTTGGGATTTTATCTATAAAATTAATTCCTTCACTCAAACTATGTTAAAACGGTTTTTACCTTCATATCTATCAATGTCTCGATAGATTTAAACAAAAAAACAACGTTGTACTTTGCAATAAAAGAAAGAGCAAATCAAAAGTTTTAGGAATCCGAGAATAAGCTTATTTTCATGAGTTCTGCACGATTTCGGATTTTATGTATACAATGAATTCATTCACTCAAACCAAGTTAAAACTGCTTTTTCCTTCATATTTATCAATGTCTAGATCGACTTCAACAAAGAACAACATTGTATTTTGCAGTAGAAGAAAGAGCAAAACTGAAGGATCAGGAATCCGAGAATAAGCTTCTTTTCATACGTTCTGCATGATTTGGGATTTTATGTATAAAATGAATTCCTTCTCTCAAACTAAGTTAACACTGCTTTGTCCTTCATATGTACCCATTTCTACATATATTTCAAGCATAAACTTCCTCATACTACCCTGAATGAGAAAGAACCACACTTGTGATTAAGCCATACGCCCCTTTTGAGGAGTTCTGCATGATTTGGGATTTTATCTATAAAATCAATTCCTTCACTCAAACTATGTTAAAACGGCTTTTACCTTCATATTTATCAATGTCTCGATAGATTTAAACAAAAAAACAACGTTGTACTTTGCAGTAAAAGAAAGAGCCAATCAAAAGTTTTAGGAATCCGAGAATAAGCTTATTTTCATGAGTTCTGCACGATTTCGGATTTTATGTATAAAATGAATTCATTCACTCAAACCAAGTTAAAACTGCTTTTTCCTTCATATTTATCAATGTCTAGATCGACTTCAACAAAGAACAACACTGTATTTTGCAGTAGAAGAAAGAGCAACACTGAAGGATCAGGAATCCGAGAATAAGCTTATTTTCTTATGGGCAAGTGGGAACTGCTTTGTCCTTCATATTTATCAATGTGTAGATGGATTTCAACTTCTTCTACTGCATCTTCTTCACACCTTCTTGTAGCCGAACACTTCCGCTCCCGCTATTGATTGTGTACAGTCGGGTATTTTAACCTTTTCTTACCCGCTTTTTACCAACTATGATCGGACATTCACACCGTCTTACAGCGGAACACCTCCGCTACCTCTTTTGATGGTGTATGTTCGGGCATTCGAACCTTTTCTTACCCGCTTTTTAAAACCAGGGTCGGACTTTCACACCTTTTAGTAGCCGAACAACTCCGCTCCCGCTATTGATTGTGTACAGTCGGGTATTTTAACCTTTTCTTACCCGCTTTTTACCAACTATGATCGGACATTCAAACCTTCTTGTAGCCGAACACATCCACTCGTGCATTTGATGATGTATGGTTGGGAATTCGCACCTTTTCCTACCCATTTTTCAGTAATTATGGGTGGACATTCACACCTTGCAGCTGAACACCTCCTCTCCCGCTTATTATCATGTGCGGTTTGATATTCGAAAATTCTCTTTCATGTTTTCTAGCAATTATTGATGGACATTCAGACCTTCTTGCAGCTGAACACCTCCGCTCCAGCTTTTGATGGTGTATAGTCGGGCTTTCGAGCCTTTTCTTCCCCGGTTTTTACAAATTATGGTTGGACATTCAGACCTTCTTTCAGCCGAAAACCTCCGCTCCCTCTTTTGATCATACATTGTCGGGCATTCGCACCTTTTCTTACCCGCTTTTTACAAACTTTAGTCGGACATTAACACCTTCTTGCAGCTTAACCACCTCCGCTCCCTGTTTTGATCATGTATGGTCTGGCAATACTACCTTTTCTTACCAATTTGTGAGTAATTATGGCTTGACATTCACACCTACTTGCAGCCGAACACCACCTCTCCCGCTTTTGTTGATGTATGGACCGGCATTCTTACCTTTTCTAACACATTTTTCAGCAATTATGGTTGGAGATTCACACCTACTCACAGCCGAACACCTCCGCTCCCGCATTTGTTGGTGTATATTCGGGCATACGAACCTGTTCTTACCCGCTTTTTACAAACCATGGTCGGACTTTCACACCTTCTTGTAGCTGAACAACTCCGCTCCCTCTTTTGATTGTGTACAGTCGGGCATACAAACCTGTTCTTACCCGCTTTTTACAAACTATGGTCGGACATTCAAACCTTCTTGTAGCCGAACACATCCACTCCTGCTTTTGATGATGTATGGTTGGGCATTCGCACCTTTTCTTACCCATTTTTCAGTAATTATGGGTGGATATTCACACCTTCTTGCAGCGGAACACCTCCTCTCCCGCTTATGATTATGTGCGGTTTGATATTCGAAAATTTTCTTTCATGTTTTATAGCAATTATTGATGGACATTCATACCTTCTTGAAGCCGAACACATCCACTCCTGCTTTTGATGATGTATGGTTGGGCATTCGAACCTACTTGTTGCCCGTTTTTCATTAATTATGGGTGGACATTCACACCTTGTCGCAGCCAAACACCTCCGCTCCCTGTTTTGATCATGTATGTTTTGACATTCGCACCTTTTCTCACCTGCTTTTTACTATTGTCGGCCAATCACAGCTTCCTCTCCACCATACTTGTATGGTAGGAAATTCTCACCCACTCTCATCCGAAGACCTCTCCTCCCGCTTTTGTTAATATTTAGTCGGGCATTCGAACCTTTTCTTACCCACTTTTTACAAATTATGGTCGAACATTCACACCTACTTGCAGCTGAATACTTCCGCTCCACCTTTTAGTGATGTATGGTTGGCATTTGCACCTTTTGTTACCCTCTTTTTATACTGATTGCTGAAGATTAAGTTGTTCTTTCTCAAACTACAATTTTTTTTTAATTGTTGAAACTTGATTGGAAGTGGATAAATAAGGAGGACAAACAGTTTTAAGTCACGCTAATAGAAGAAATTAATTTTATAGCAAAATCTGTATTTCGTCATATGTCGAGAGATGCTTATTGCTGAAGAGGTTCTTTCTCATTCTACAAAGTACAACGTTGTTTATCGTTGAAACTTGATTAGACATGAATAAATATGAAGGACAAAGCAGTCTTAACTTGGTTTGAGTTAATTAATTCGTTTTATAGGAGAATCCGAATTCGTGCTTATTTTCGGATTCCTGAAGAATGAGTCTGGTTCTTTCTCATAATACAAAGTTTGTTGTTTATTGTTGAAACTTCATCAGAAGTGAAGAAATAAATGAATGCCTATCAACAAATGTGGGATCTAAACTCTACTGCTTCCTCTAAAATAATTTCTTTTCTCAATTCAGAAATGTGTGTGTGTAAGTCACAACACCCGTGACACCAAAACGGCTTTCTTTTCTCTCTTTTCTCTACACTCTGCACTATGAGCACACACACCAAATCAGAAAGGCTTTTTTCTCTCTTTTCTACATTATGGACTGTGGGGACACAAAACCGCTCTCTCTTTTTTTTTTTGATTGTGTGCCAGGGCGTTGTCTCACGTATTAGATTATGCTTAAGATACGAATGGGTTTATCAGTCACATCAGAATCCATACATATTGATCCTCCCGTAATAAAATGGTCGGATCTTATCAAACACACTTTGTTTCTTGTGACAATCAAGTCAGCGAAACAGCGTATACACGTCAAGACACTGAATCAAGTTTGCCACAAGAACTCATAAGTTTGGCAGTATTGCTCTGCCGTCAGCAATCATACACCCATTTTATTTTCGTGAGACGTGCAGGCACCTGTTCATCTACTGTTCTATCACTATGAATTAGTTTATCTATTATCAATAAGGATACTTCTACAACTACTATCAAAGTATGTCCAGACTTCTTATGTTGTCAGTTGCTATATATGAATAAGTGGGTAGCTACTGACAAGCATTAAGCATGTCACACAGCCCAAACATATAACATTTCAGGACACACCACACAGTTAACAACCACAGTGAAGTGTCAAAGCCCAAACATTCAACAGGACACTTACACAACACATTCAAATCAAACAGTCAGACAACATACAAGAACATATACCCCAGCCGGCATTGCTCCCTGCCTATTTTCCTACAGCTCACTATGTGTGCGCACACCTTTATTCACAAACTCTTCAACTTATACTCTTTTACCGAAGCTGCTACAGCTCGATTGGCCGAATACCCTTAGATCCTATTTCGGTGAATTTGACATCTGCCTTACATGTAACAGATTAGCGGTTTAGCAGTTTTAATTTAGTTTGAGTGAAGGAATTCATTTTATAGCAAAATCCGAAATCGTGAAGCACTCATGAAAGTAAGCTTATTCTCGGATTCCTGAAACTTTAGATTTGCTCTTTCTTTTACTGCAAAGTACAACGTTGTTTTTTTTGTTTAAATCTTTCTAGACATGGTAAATATGAACGACAAAGCAGTTTTAACATAGTTTGAGTGAAGGAATTCATTTTATAGATAAAATCCCAAGAGTCTGCAGAGAAAAGAGAGTGAATGCGAAGTAGACTTTAACACGGCTATGGGAGCGAGCCGAGTGTCGGCTAACCGGGAGAATTGCTTGAAAGAAACGCGACACCGAATGAGCGGTCAGAACATAGCCTCAATACGGGATTCTCGTGGTGTTTTTGTTGCTGCCTTGTCTTTTGCATAGAGTAAAAGACAAGGCAGCCATCGAATAGGGCCCGATTGTTCCTACTTGGTCAGCCGAGGAGCAGGGGAATGTCGTACTCTGGTTTCTCTTCATAACATACAAGTCTTTCGCCTTTTACTAAAGACTTCCGTGGAGAGCAGCACTAATGAGTTGTTTCTATTATTGGCAGGCTTTACCTTTGCGGGTGAAGCCCTTTCTGTCTGTGCAAAAGAAATCTTGCTACTTTGCAGAGTGACTTCTCTGAGTAGAGTCGCCTTACTTGTTGCGACTGTGCCGATGTTCGAAGCTGGAGTGCAAAGTTGTTGCTTGAATGGTGCTTGCTGGAGCATGCGGGAGTGCAAAGTTATACCATTTAAAAGGGCTGAAGAGTGCTCAGTGCAGCGGGTGGGCGGAGGTGCAACGTGACACTCTGGCCACCTATGGCCATAAAAAGAACACTGCTACAAGTGCGCATTGTGCCAGCAAGGGCCCTCGGACCTGAAACAGTGGAAAGTTATCGCTTCTCGGCCTTTTGGCTAAGATCAAGTGTAGTATCTGTTCTTATCAGTTTAATATGTCCTCTATACGAGGACTACATATTAAATGGATTTTTAAGAATAGGAGTTGAAAAAGAAGCTTGCTCCGTTCACTCCAAGCCTCGACCCGGTACTGCAGTGCCGCTGGGAATGGTGCGCTCTCCTCTGCTCTTGTGAAAAAGCAAACAGCGGTGCAGGATGGAAGTTTCAGGGAGCCCAAGATGAAACTTTCTTTTAATCTGCTGAGAAAAGAGAGTGAATGCGAAGTGGATTTTAACACGGCTCTGGGAGCGAGCCGAGTGCGGGCTAACCGGGATAATTGCTTGAAAGAAACGCGACACCGAATGAGTGGTCAGAACAAAGCCTCAATACGGTGTTCCCGTGGTGTTTGTGGCTGCCTTGTCTTTTGCACAGAGTAAAAGACAAGGCATCGAATAGATTGTTTCTACTTGGTGAGCCGAGGAGCAGGGGGGGGGGGGGGGGGGGGCAAGCGTCTCAACCAAGCAAAGCTCACCAAGTAGGAACAGTCGGGCCCTTTTCGATGGCTGCAACACCTGAAAGAGATATTGATGCGAGACCCGATCAAATGCTTTTTCAAAGTCTAAATTTAAGATGACAAGCCGGGTGTTTCTGTCTCTAGCGTAATCAATGATGTCTCGAATCAGTACGAGGCTGTCGGTGAGTTGTCTCCCTGAGATGGCACAAGCTTGGTCTGGGTGAATTACCTCCTCTAAAACAGAGGACATCCATGTCGCTAAAACCTTGCTAAAAAGTTTACAGTCAAAGTTTAAAAGTGTGATGGGCCTCCAATTCTTTAGGTCAGTCTTATCATTTTTTTTATAAAGTAGAGTCACTATTCCCACTCTAAAACTGTCAGGCAGTCGGTCGAGTTTTTCAAAATCTTTAAAAACATCTAAAATGTCTGATGATAAAAGGTCCCAATAGGTCAGATAGAATTCTGCAGGAAGCCCGTCTAAACCCGGAGCTCGACTTCTCTTAAAACCTGTTAGGCATTTTTTTAACTCTAAAGCAGTAAAATTCTGTGTCAAGTGTGCATTCTCTTTTACGGTTTTGTCAACGAATTTTAAGATTTCTGCCGATGTTTCCAAGGGCACTGGTTTCTCTTTGTACATGTTACTATAAAAGGTATGTACAGTTTCAATCATCTCTTGTGTGGATTTTGTTAAAAACCCATCTTCTCTTTTTAGATTTTGAATACACTCCTTTTTATTTATAACTTTCTTTCTTTTTCACCTTCCTCAATTTCCTGCTCCCTGCTTCTTACAAAAATTCCTTTACTCTTTATTTCTGCTAAAACTGACATTTCCTTTTTGACATCTTTGATTTCTTCTTTAAAGTCTATGCCACACTGATTTAGTTTAAAGTAGCGCTGTAAGCGTTTATGTAGTCCCATCATAAATCTATTCTCTTTCCTTTTTTTACGTTTACCTTGCTGTTTAAAAAAAGTCTGGGTCGTTTCCTTCACCATTTCCCACCATTGTGCATGTGTTTCGTAGAGGTCTTGAAGGGTCTGCCACTCTTTATAACATTCCCTGTACTGACTGACTATGATTTCATCCTCCAACAGGGAACAGTTGAGTTTCCACAGACCACTTCCTACCGTCACACCAGAAGGGGGTGAAAGGGTGCAGGAGAGCATAAGGTGGTCTGAAAAGAAAACAGGGGTTAATCTAACATCAGTGGGTGGGCAATCTCTAGTAAAGAAATAATCAATGCGAGAGGCTCTGGTGCCATCATGACTAAACCAGGTGAAGCCCTCCTCTCTGGGATGCATGGTTTTAAAACAGTCAGTAAGCTTAAAATCCCTGCATATGCCCTGAAGTAAAATCGAAGTCTTATCCACTTTAAAATCTACCCCTGCTCTTTTTCTATCTTTCCTGCTCAAGATACAGTTAAAATCCCCTCCTACATCTAAAGGTACTTGCCCTAGCATGTAAAGCTGTATATCTTCTAAAAGGTCATACCTTTCATTTTTTCCATTGAAACCATAAATATTTAAGAGGTTAAAGTCTTGCCCCATAAAATTCAAGTTTGCTAAAAGTGCCCGTCCGTCTCTCACCACTGTGCTACCTTTCACCAGAACATGCGGATTTTTAATTAGAATGGCCACACCATCATTTTTATTTTGATTTGAGCCACTCCATATCGATAAATGGGGCCACATTTCCTCCCATTGTCTATGGTTTTTTAAAAAAGGTAGTCCACATTCTTGTATTAAAAACACATCTGATTTTATGGAGTCTAAGAAGGATAAAATACTCTGGGCTCTTGTCTTTGATTTCACACTTCTCACATTTAGTGTTGAGAAGGTGAGAACCATTAAAAGCATAAAGGAAAATAAGTATGTCATTTTCGTTTTTCTAAGTTATCAAAACAAATTACACACAGGTTATTTCTTGGGAAACTAGCTCTTCCTTCATTTCTTTAGGTGAAAAGTGAGTAGGGTGATCTATATTTCCTTTTCGGACTCTCGGTGTTGGCCTCTGACGCAATGTTGCATTTAACTTTGAGTCCCTGGGGGTTGATTGCAGAGCTGAAGTTAAAAAGGAGACCTCATTTGGTGAGTCGGAGGGGAAGACTCTAGGTTCTTCCACTGAAGAACTGTCTGAAAGGGACCTAACCCTTCCCCTCTTCTCTGATACCACTGGGGAATCAGAGGCTCAGATGCCGTCCTCTTCGGCTGTTGACCTTCGGGGAGGTGAGTATCTTCACTAGACTCACCTGTCTGCTCTTCCTCCTCATTTAGCGTAGCTCCACCCTCTGCCTGTGAATTCTCACAGACTTCAACACTGAGTGGTGAGGCCTCTACAGGCCCCTCCCCTTTTTGCTCCTCACTTCCAATCCAAGCTTTTGGCGGGAAGTTTGAATTTATTGGGTCAACCTCTTCACTTTGTTCACCAACTGCCACCTTTGGTCCTTCTCTTTGTTGGCTTGACTGTGGCTTTACCGTCTTTAATTTGTTGGCAAAAGATTTAGGGCAATCTCTGAAGAGGTGATTTAATTCTCCACAGAGATTACATTTCCTGCCATTTGGACACTCTCCAAAAGTTTGCCCAATTTCTCTGCTCTTCCCACATAACACCTTGGTACAAGCCTCAACCAGGTGCCCATGCTCACCACACTTGCGGCAGAACTTGGGCTGCCCCTGGTAGTGGATGTAACCTCGGTTTTCAAGGTGGCCAGAGTGTCGCCCACCCGCTGCACTGAGGACTCTTCAGCCCTTTTAAATGGTATAACTTTGCACTCCCGCACGCTCCAGCAAGCACCATTCAAGCAACAACTTTGCACTCCAGCTTCGAACATCGGCACAGTCGCAACAAGTAAGGCGACTCTACTCAGAGAAGTCACTCTGCACAGTAAGAAGATTTCTTTTGCACAGACAGAAAGGGCTTCACCCGCAAAGGTAAAGCCTGCCAAAAATAGAAACAACTCATTAGTGCTGCTCTCCACAGAAATCTTTAGTAAAAGGCGAAAGACTTTGTACGTTATGAAGAGAAACCAGAGTACGATTATCCGTCACTGCGGGAGCAGGGCATCAGGCTAGTTGGCATAGCAACCTTCCCCATGGTGAGCTTTGCTTGGTTGAGACGCTTGCCCCCCCCCCCCCCCGCTCCTCGGCTGACCAAGTAGGAACAATCGGGCCCTATTCGATGGCTGCCTTGTCTTTTACTCTGTGCAAAAGACAAGGCAGCAACAAAAACACCACGAGAATCTCGTATTGAGGCTTTGTTCTGATCGCTCATTCGGTGTCGCGTTTCTTTCAAGCAATTCTCCCGGTAAGCCCACACTCGGCTCGCTCCCATAGCCGTGTTAAAGTCTACTTCGCATTCACTCTCTTTTCTCAGCAGACTCTTGGGATTTTATCTATAAAATGAATTCCTTCACTCAAACTATGTGAAAACTGCTTTGTCCTTAATATTTACCATGTCTAGAAAGATTTAAACAAAAAAAACAACGTTGTACTTTGCAGTAAAAGAAAGAGCAAATCTAAAGTTTCAGGAATCCGAGAATAAGCTTACTTTCATGAGTTCTTCACGATTTCGGATTTTGCTATAAAATGAATTCCTTCACTCATACTAAATTAAAACTGCTAAACCGCTAATCTGTTACATGTAAGGCAGATGTCAAATTCACCGAAATAGGATCTAAGGGTATTCGGCCAATCGAGCTGTAGCAGCTTTGGTAAAAGAGTATAAGTTGAAGAGTTTGTGAATAAAGGTGTGCGCACACATAGTGAGCTGTAGGAAAATAGGCAGGGAGCAATGCCGGCTGGGGTATATGTTCTTGTATGTTGTCTGACTGTTTGATTTGAATGTGTTGTGTAAGTGTCCTGTTGAATGTTACATGTTTGGGCTTTGACACTTCACTGTGGTTGTTAACTGTGTGGTGTGTCCTGAAATGTTATATGTTTGGGCTGTGTGACATGCTTAATGCTTGTCAGTAGTGTGATGGTAAAATGTCTGTCTCAGGACTGACAGACTCTCCAATCCACATTAACCATTTGTATCACCCAGACACGCTAATTGTTTTAAACTATTTACTTCTTAATTAACACTCAGACAAGATAATTGTTTTCTCATCAAGACTGCATCCTACCCCCCCTGGAGGTGTGGTTACACACCTCAAGAACAAAGCCCACCTCCCCAGGTATAAATCCTTTGTGTTCCTTTTGTCTGTATCTTTTCATACCATTGCTGCTGAATGGTGTGGACTGATCTTTTTCCTTGCAACGAAGAATAAAAACTTAGCCGGCCGGCAGAAAAAGTAAGTTTCTCTATTTCATTACTCATCAGAAGTAATAGGAAGGAAGCGATGAAAAACTTCCATAACAGTTTGGCGTTGTTGACAGGACCCCGTGAGCAGCCGTTCAGGACGAGGCACGGAAAGCGACAGGCCAACCTGGAGAAATAGATCATTTCCAGCCTCCAAACCTCAATTAATTTGTGAGACGGGAGGGCTAACCGGTAACACGTCCTGAGTCGCTGCCACCGGGGTTCCAAGAACAGAGTTCAGTGAAACTCGTCTGGTGAGTGTTGAAATATTGACTTATTGCATTTTCTTTCAAATTTGGATTTTAATTAGACAACAATTTCATTTCTCATAGTCTTCACAGTTGGCCAGCTATTTATCTGTTTTTAGCAATCAAAACAGTTAGCTTTGTTTGTCATTTGAAGCAGAAATCGAAATGTCGCTATTTATCTGTTTTTAGCAATCAAAACAGTTAGCTTTGTTTGTCATTTGAAGCAGAAATCAAAATGTCGCTATTTATCTGTTTTTAGCAATCAAAACAGTTAGCTTTATTCGCCATTTGAAGCTGAAATCGAAATGTCGCTATTTATCTGTTTATAGCAATGGAAACAGTTAGCTTTATTTGTCATTTGAAGCTGAAATCGAAATGTCGCTTTTGCCAGTTGTAGCATAACTAATTGGCTCTCGTCGTACGACCTCTTCATTCAGAATGGGGAGTAAATTTTCCGTAGAAGCGGTCCAGTCTGCGGAGGGGCCAATTGTGGAAATTATGAAAAAGAGATTTGGGGATAAAAGGTTAAAATATTAAAATTTATGGACAAATGAGCTCAGATTCCCAATAGGGGGGTCCCTTAGTTTAAAAGAAAAAAAAAAAACGAAAAAAAGAACAAAGAAAAACAGAAAAACTAGAAGAGAAACTGATTTTTAAAAAAAAAATAAAAATGTTGCTTTCTAAAATCTGTCCCAGTAACCTGACAGACAGGAACTGGATGTGTAAATGATAATACCAACCCCAGTTGTCTTCCACACCTCGAACATGACATATGCATCTGCAACCACTAACAACCTTCCCTGAGTTTGTTTCAGCAAAAAACATAATTTCAACAGCCTCAACAGACTTCATGGCCAAAGAGGACCTGCAGTGTACCTCCCATCTGTCACCAGAATCTGACGAATCGTACGAGGAAAGCTGGTTAAGGGAGAGGTTTGACAAACTAACACTGACACACATTTCTTTGGACAGAACATAAATGCGCTGTGTCAGTCTCTCTCACACCAGCTCAACGTAACATGTACACCATGGACTACTCAGTCCCACACATCCCACTAGAAAAACACACATCGGATAGCTGGGAAGATTTGAGCCCAGTTATGAAATTGTGTAAGCCTACAGCCGAAAGGCAACAAACATCTGATAGATCTATTATTTTTTCACCTTCACTGACATCTTTTGTGCACACACAAAGAACAGTCAACAGTAAGTATGATGTTAACCTTGTCAAATATTGTGAAAATGTTGTCATCATTCTAAAATCAGACTTTAAACCTTGCAAGGCTCAATACCCACTTAAACAAAAAGCCATTGATAATATACCACCATTCTTTGAGTCTCTTAAGGCAGCAGGAGTAATTGTTCCACGTAACGATTCTCCAATACACACGCCTTTGTTTAAAATCAGAGGCAAAGATCAACCAACAGACTGGCGCTATATTCAGGATCTGCAAGCAGGTGATGCAACCAACTAATGCAAAATTCTTTTCAGTGGTCAACCTTTCAGACACCTCCAGTGTTCCAGGTCACCCAGGAAGCTAATTCTGGTTTGCTTTCAAATTCAATAGGAGGGGCTACACATTCACACGTCTGTGCCAAGGATACTGTGAAAGTCCCACCATTTGCATTGAAGCTCTCAGACAGTCTTGAACCCTTTGTTCTTTCCCCAGACACTGCTTTGTTACAGTATGTGGATGACCTCATGATCTGCAGTCCGACTAAAGAGCAGTGTGAAGCCAACACAGTCACACTCTTGAAACATCTGGCACAAACTGGTCACAAAGCCAGCTTGACAAAACTCCAATTTGTCCAGGAAAGGGTTGTCTTCTTAGGTCATGTCATCACTTCTGAAGGTAAAACTCTTTCACCAAAAAGAGTGGATGCAATTCAGAACCTTCCAAAACCCATCACAAAGAAGCAGATGATGTCATTTCTTGGTATGTACTCTTACTGTCGACAATTCATTTCTAACTATGCCATTCTTGAAGCTCCACTCGCCTCCCTCATTCATGGCAAGGGCCTGCAAGCAAAACATGAGATCAAATGGACTCCTGAAGCAGAACAATCTTTCACAGAACTAAAACTTGCTTTACAAAGCACTCCAACTTTGGGCCTGCCTGACCCTACCAGACCGTTCATTCAAACAGTAGATGAAAAAGATGGATGTATGACTTCTGTTTTGTTGCAGGATCATGGAAATAAGCTGCGGCCTGTAGCTTATTTTTCTTCAAAACTGGACCCCGTGGCTGCAGGTCTCCCAAGATATATTCAGATATGTGGCGGCAGCTGAAAAGGCAGTTATGGCCTCCAGTGATATTGTGGCCTATTCTGATGTAGCTCTCCTGGTCCCACATGCTGTGTCCATGATTTTACTTGAACAAAAGACTTCTCACCTCTCCACAGCACGCTGGCTACGATACAACACAGTACTTTTAGAAATGTCTAACATTACTGTCGAACGCTGTAATGTGTTAAACCCTGCCACTCTGCTCCCCACACCAGACGATGGAGAACAGCATAACTGTGTTGCTGTCCTCCAACAGGCTTGCTCACCAAGGCCTGATCTACAAGAAACACCATTAACAAATCCTGATTTGGTTCTCTTTGCAGATGGATCAGCTTCACGTGACCCACAAACGGGTCACAACAGAGTTGGTTTTACTGTTGTCACTAACCATGAAACTCTTCTCCCCAGCTCACTCCCCCCTCACTATTCGGCACAGGCGGCAGAACTGATAGCAATGGCAGAGGCATGCAGACTAGCTAACAACAAAGCAGTAACCATCTAATCTGATTCCAGACACATCTTTGGGTTGTCCAGGATTTTGACACTCTGTGGAAACACAGACAATTCCTAAAGTCTAACGGCAAACCCATTCTCCATCATGACAAAGTCACAGCTCTTCTTGATGCCATTTTACTCCAAAAAGTCAATCTCTGTTTGTAAATGCTTTGCTCACACTAACAACACAGGTCCTGTCTCTCAAGGAAATGCAAGAGCGGATGCTGCTGAAAAAGAAGCTACACTCCAACCCACTATAATTTATCCCTGTCACTATTTCCACCTCTCTCACAACGGTGCAATCTTTTGCCTCGCCACAGGAAGATGTGTGGCGAGGAACCAATAATAAGCCTTGTCTACCTAAACATTTTTTCCCTCATTTCGCGAAATTGACACATGGATTGGACCATGTGTCAAAAGGGGGGATGATGGATGCCATAACCCAGCACTGATTCACCAAAGAATTTTCAGTTCATGCAGCAGAAGATCAGTCAACCGCGTATGGTTTGTGCAACGCATAACAGGTAAAACCAAAGCAGTCACACACATCGCTCACCCATCACCAGACAGACCATTCCAACACTTAAGGATGGATTTCATAGAAGTGTCACCAGCAGAAGGAAAGAAACGCTGCTTAGTAATAGTTGACGTGGTCAAAATAGATTGAAGTATTTCCAGCAAAACACCAGAGTAGCCAAGTGGTAGCAAAGGCTCTGCTAACAGAGATTACTCCCCATCTGGGAACTACAACTACACCAAAACTGAGCAGCAATAATGGCTCTCACTTTGTCAATTCTGCAATAACCCAAATTAGTAAATTTCTTACCATTAACCTCAGACAACATTGTGTATAACACCCTGCCAGTAGATACGTTGACAAACGAGAAAATGGCACTCTGAAATCAAAATTTCAATTTTGGCAGACCTCCATCTCTGGGAGTAAAACCTGTAACCAGGCCACTCCCCTCCACTGGCCTATGTGAGGATATATGCTACAATATTGCAAAAAACTTATTTTCTCTCTCTCTCTGCAGACTTCCAACCTGGGTGGTGAGAAACGACTTCAGAAAGGAGCACTGGAATTCCAAACGGTGACCAGATCCATTCTGACAACGCGGAGATAGCCGAGAGGGCAACGTGGGTGCATGCCAGCCACTGCAGGAAGATCCCCGAGCAAACGGAGGAGCCCAGCTGCCAACCTGATCGACGCGAGGACGGACGGTGACGGACGACACGAGGACGGACGGTGACGGACGACACGAGGACGAGCAGAGGCCAAAGACGACGGACGGTGCAAGGACGCACAGACGCCAAAGAGGACGACCCGTGGAATTGGCCCTGTGGATTCAACAAACACCAACTAGACGTGTTCCACCAAACTCCACCATGCATCACCTGATTCTGATGCTGTCATGTTTGGCACAGCTGATGGAGGCTTACACCTACAAACCTGCCAGGACTGTCACTTTGACAGAAGGTCAAAGTGCAATTTTCACCTGCCTCGTTTACCCTGAAATTTGGCGATCAGGACGGGTTCAGGCATATTATGCCAAGTATGACAAATACCTATGCAGAGACCCCTGCGGCCCACACGATTGGCACTTGATCGTTGCCACCACTGACAAAACCATTGCTCCAAACAGAAATCCCCGCTTCACAATAACAAAACTTCCAAATTCCAACGGAGCCCAGATTACCATCTCTGATGTCAAACCCACTGATGCAGGCACGTATTGGTGTGGAATTGAATATCCAAGCTCGGATATGTACAGACAACTCACAGTCATAGTCAATGGGCCACCAGACCCACATGACGCCCTACTTAACATGCTGTCAGATGTTAACACGGTCATGTTGACCTCTGGAATTGAAGACAACTACTCCGACGATTATGAGAACATTACCAACATTATCAAACACATGAAAGATGCCATTCAACTCCCTCCTGTAATAAATGACTCATGGTTCCCTTGGCTGGAATCTTTGGGCCAAGGATGGCCAGCATGGTTTTTAACAATGATAATCCCTTATGTAGTGATTTTCTTTTTGCTCTGCACCCTCATTCCATGCATATGGAAATGCCTGTCTAATGTGCTCATGAAAGGAATGACTCCTTCCTCCACATATGTTCATGCCGATGCCAATTATGCTGATCAAAATTCAACCTCTCTTCATATTCCTGACCCTGATCATTACCCCAGCTCAGACTCTGACTCTGATGTTGACATTCTGTAAATTTTATTTTATTTTGGTTGCTTTGTTTGTTTTGTTTTGATCTCCTCTAAACAACCGCCATGATGATACATTTTGAAATCTGCGTGAATTAGCGTATCGGATACTAAGTTGTGACTATTTCTTTTCTTTTCTTTTATTTGTTTATTTATTTTATTTTTTATTTTTTTTACTCCCATTTCATTTAGCTTTCTTCATTTATTTTATTTTTCTTCAGTTTGTTTTCTGATAATGATTAATTAATAATCAAAAGGGAGAATTGTGATGGTAAAATTTCTGTCTCAGGACTGACAGACTCTCCAATCCACATTAACCATTTGTATCACCCAGACACGCTAATTGTTTTAAACTATTTACTTCTTAATTAACACTCAGACAAGATAATTGTTTTATCATCAAGACTGCATCCTACCCCCCCTGGAGGTGTGGTTACACACCTCAAGAACAAAGCCCACCTCCCCAGGTATAAATCCTTTGTGTTCCTTTTGTCTGTATCTTTTCATACCATTGCTGCTGAATGGTGTGGACTGATCTTTTTCCTTGCAACGAAGAATAAAAACTTAGCCGGCCGGCAGAAAAAGTAAGTTTCTCTATTTCATTACTCATCAGAAGTATTAGGAAGGAAGCGATGAAAAACTTCCATAACAGTAGCTACCCACTTATTCATATATAGCAACTGACCACATAAGAAGTCTGGACATACTTTGATAGTAGTTGTAGAAGTATCCTTATTGATAATAGATAAACTAATTCATAGTGATAGAACAGTAGATGAACAGGTGCCTGCACATGTCTCAAGAAAATAAAATGGGTGTATGATTGCTGACGGCAGAGCAATACTGCCAAACTTATGAGTTCTTGTGGCAAACTTGATTCAGTGTCTTGACGTGTATACGCTGTTTCGCTGACTTGATTGTCACAAGAAACAAAGTGTGTTTGATAAGATCCGACCATTTTATTACGGGAGGATCAGTATGTATGGATTCTGATGTGACTGATAAACCCATTCGTATCGTAAGCATAATCTAATACGTGAGACAACGCCCTGGCACACAATCAAAAAAAAAAAGAGAGAGCGGTTTTGTGTCCCCACAGTCCATAATGTAGAAAAGAGAGAAAAAAGCCTTTCTGATTTGGTGTGTGTGCTCACAGTGCAGAGTGTAGAGAAAAGAGAGAAAAGAAAGCCGTTTTGGTGTCACGGGTGTTGTGACTTACACACACACATTTCTGAATTGAGAAAGGAAATTATTTTAGAGAAAGCACTAGAGTTTAGATCACACATTTGTTGATAGGCTTTCATTTATTTCTTCACTTCTGATGAAGTTTCAACAATAAACAACAAACTTTGTATTATGAGAAAGAACCAGACTCATTCTTCAGGAATCCGAAAATAAGCTCTATTTTACGAGTTATGCACGAATTCGGATTCTCCTATAAAACGAATTCCTTAACTCTAACCAAGTTAAGACTGCTTTGTCCTTCATATTTATTCATGTCTAATCAAGTTTCAATGATAAACAACGTTGTACTTTTTAGAATGAGAAAGAACTTCTTCAGCAATAAGCATCTCTCGACATATGACGAAATACAGATTTTGCTATAAAATTAATTCCTTCTATCAGCCTGACTTAAAACTGTTTGTCCTCCTTATTTATCCACTTCAAATCAAGTTTAAACAATTAAAAAAATGTTGTAGTTTGAGAAAAAACAACTTAATCTTAAGCAATCAGTAGGGTAAGAAAGGGTAAGAAAAGGTGCAAATGCCAACCATACATCATCAAAAGCAGGAGTGCATGTGTTCGGCTACAAGAAGGTGTGAACGTTCAACCAAAGTTTGTAAAAAGCAGTTAAGAAAAGGTTCGAATATCCAACCATACATAATCAAAAGCGGGAGCAGAGCTGTTCGACTGCAAGTAGGTGTGAATTTCAGATCATAATTTGCAAAAAGCTGATGAGAAAGGGTGAGAATGCCCGACTATACACCATCAAATGCGGGAGCGGAGTTGTTCGGCTGTGAGTAGGTGTGAATCTCCGACCATAATTGCTGAAAAATGTGTTAGAAAAGGTAAGAATGCCGGTCCATACATCATCAAAAGCGAGAGAGGTTGTGTTCGGCTGCAAGTAGGTGTGAATGTCCAGCCATAATTACTCACAAACGGGTAAGAAAAGGTAGTATTGCCAGACCATATATGATCAAAACAGGGAGCGGAGGTGGTTCAGCTGCAAGAAGGTTTGAATGTCCGACTAAAGTTCAAATATATTAACAAAAGCGGGAGGAGAGGTCTTCGGATGAGAGTGGTTGAAAATTTCCAACCATAATGTATAAAATGCGGTGAAAAAAAGGTGTGATAGAACTCTAAAAGGTGGAGCGGAAGTGTTCGGCTGCAAGAAGGTGTGAATGTCCGACTATATTTGGTAAAAAGCAGGTGAAGCAAGGTCTGAATGCCCAACCTTACATCATCAAAAGCGAGATCAGAGGTGTTTGGCTGCAAGAAGGCCATAGTTTGCCAAAAGCGGGTAAGGTGCGAATGTCCGACTAAATATCAACAAAATTTGGGGCGGAGGTCTTCGGATGCAAGTGGGTGTGAATGTCCGACTATATTTGGTGAAAAGCAGGTGAAGCAAGGTCTGAATGCCCAACCTTACATCATCAAAAGCGAGATCAGAGGTGTTTGGCTGCAAGAAGGCCATAGTTTGCCAAAAGCGGGTAAGGTGCGAATGACCGACTAAATATCAACAAAAGTGGGGGCGGAGGTCTTCGGATGCAGGTGGGTGTGAATATCCCACCATACAAGTATGGTGGAGAGTAAGCTGTGAATGGCCGACCATAGTTTGGAAAAAGCGGGTAAGAAAAGGTTTGAATACCCGAACATACACCATCAAAAGAGGGAGCGGAGGTGTTCCGCTGTACGAAGGTGTGAATGTCCGACCATGGTTTGTAAAAAGCGGGTAAGAAAAGGTGCGAATGTCCGACAATGTATGATCAAAAGAGAGAGCGGAGGTTTTCGGATACAAGAAGGTTTGAATGTCCCACCATAGTTTGTAAAAAGCGGGTAAGAAAAGGTTCGAATGCCCGACTATACACAATCAATAGCGGGAGCGGATGTGTTCGGCTACAAGAAGGTGTGAAAGTCCGATCATGGTTTGTAAAAACCGGGAAGAAAAGGCTCGAAAGCCCGACTATACACCATCAAAAAGAAGGTTTGAATTTCCATCAATAATTGCTTTGAAACAAGAAAGTAAATTTTCGAATATCAAACCGTACATGATCATAAGCGGGAGAGGAGGTGTTCCGCTGTAAGACAGTGTGAATGTCCGACCATAGTTGGTAAAAAACGGGTAAGAAAAGGTTAAAATACCCGACTGTACACAATCAATAGCGGGAGCGGAGTTGTTCGGCTACTAAAAGGTGTGAAAGTCCGACCCTGGTTTGTAAAAAGCGGGTAAGAAAAGGTTCGAATGCCCGAACATACACCATCAAAAGAGGGAGCGGAGGTGTTCCGTTGTAAGATGGTGTGAATGTCCGATCATAGTTGGTAAAAAGCGGGTAAGAAAAGGTTAAAATACCCGACTGTACACAATCAAAAGAGGGAGCGGAGTTGTTCAGCTAAGACAAGGTGTGAAAGTCCGACCATGGTTTGTAAAAAGCGGGTAAGAAAAGGTTCGTATGCCCGAATATGCACTATCAAAACCGGAAGCGTAGGTGTTCGGCTGCAAGAAGGTGTGAACGTCCGACCAAAGTTTGTAAAAAAGCAGTTAAGAAAAGGTTCGAATATCTAACCAAACATAATCAAAAGCGGGAGCAGAGCTGTTCGACTGCAAGTAGGTGTGAATGTCAGAGAATAATTTGCAAAAAGCTGATGAAAAAGGGTGAGAAATCCCGACTATACACCATCAAATGCGGTAGCGGAGTTGTTCGGCTGTGAGTAGGTGTGATTCTCCAACCATAATTGCTGAAAAATGTGTTAGAAAAGGTAAGAATGCCGGTCCATACATCATCAAAAGCGGGAGAGGTGGTGTTCGGCTGCAAGTAGGTGTGAATGTCCATTAATAATTGCTTTAAAACATGAAAAAAATTTTTCGAATATCCAACATGATATCGCACATGATCATAAGTGGGAGAGGAGGTGTTCAGCTGCAAGAAGGTGTGAATGTCCACCCATAATTCCTCAAAAATGGGTAAAAAAAAAGGTGCGAATGCCCAACCATACATCATCAAAAGCAGGACTGGAAGTGTTCGGCTACAAGAAGGTTTGAATGTCCAGCATACACCATCAAAAGAGAGAGCGGAGGTGTTCCGCCATAAGAAGGTGTGAATGTCCGACCATAGTTGGTAAAAAGTGGGTAAGAAAAGGTTAAAATACCCGACTGTACACAATCAATAGCGGGAGCGAATGTGTTCGGCTACAAGAAGGTGTGAAAGTCCGACCATGTTTTGTAAATAGCGGGTAAGAAAAGGTGCGAATGCCCGACAATGTATGATCAAAAGAGGGAGCGGAGGTTTTCGGCTAAAAGAAGGTCTGAATGTCCAACCATAATTTGTAAAAACCGGGGAAGAAAAGGCTCGAAAGCCCGATTATACACCATCAAAAGCGGGAGCAGAGGGGTTCAGCTGCAAGAAGGTCTGAATGTCCATCAATAATTGCCAGAAAACATTAAAGAAGATTTTCGAATATCAAACCGCACATAATCAAAAGTGGGAGCAGAGCTGTTCGACTGCAAGTAGGTGTGAATGTCCACCCATGATTCCGGAAAAATGGGTAAGAAAAGGTGCGAATGCCCAACCATACATCATCAAAATAAGAAGTGGATGTGTTCTGCTACAAGAAGGTTTGAATGTCCGACCATAGTTTGTAAAAAGCGGGTATGAAAAGGTTCGAATGCCTGAACATACACAATCAAAAGAGGGAGCGGAGGTGTGTCGCTGCAAGAAGGTGTGAATGTCCGAGCATAGTTTGTAAAAAGTGGGTAAGAAACGGTTCGAATGCCAGAACATACACCATCAAAAGAGGGAGCGGAGGTGTTCCGCTGTAAGAAGGTGTGAATGTCCGACCATAGTTGGTAAAAAGCGGGTAAGAAAATGTTCGAATGCCCGAATATATACCATCAAAAGCGGAAGCGGAGGTGTTCGGATGCAAGAAGGTGTGAACGTCCGACCAAAGTTTGTAAAAAGCAGTTAAGAAAAGGTTCGAATATCCAACTAAACATAATGAAAAGTGGGAGCAGAGCTGTTCGACTGCAAGTAGGTGTGAATGTCCACCCATAATTCCTGAAAAATGGGTAAGAAAAGGTGCGAATGCCCAACCATACATCATCAAAATAAGAAGTGGATGTGTTCTGCTACAAGAAGGTTTGAATGTCCGACCATAGTTTGTAAAAAGTGGGTAAGAAAAAGTTCGAATGCCCGAACATACACCATCAAAAGAGGGAGCGGAGGTGTTCCGCTGTAAGACGGTGTGAATGTCCGACCATAATTGGTAAAAAGCGGGTAAGAAAAGGTTAAAATACCCGACTGTACACAATCAATAGCGGGAGCGAATGTGTTCGGCTACAAGAAGGTGTGAAAGTCCGACCATGGTTTGTAAAACGCGGGTAAGACACGGTGCGAATGCCCGACAATGTATGATCAAAAGAGGGAGCGGAGGTGTTCGGCTGCAAGGTCTGAATTTCCAACCATAATTTGTAAACACCGTTGAAGAAAAGCCTCGAAAGCCCGACTATACACCATCAAAAGCGGGAGCGGAGGTGTTCAGCTGCAAGAAGGTCTGAATGTCCACCAATAATTACTGAAAAATGGGTAAGAAAAGGTGTGAATGCCCAACTATACATCATCAAAAGCAGAAGTGGATGTGTTCGGCCACAAGAAGGTGTGAATGTCCAACCATAATTGGTAAAAAGCGGGTAAGAAAAGGTTAAAATACCCGACTGTACACAATCAATAGCGGGAGCGGAGTTGTTTGGCTACTAAAAGGTGTGAAAGTCCAACCATGGTTTGTAATTAGCGGGTAAGAAAAGGTGCGAATGCCCGACAATGTATGATCAAAAGAGGGAGCGGAGGTTTTCGGCTGCAAGAAGGTCTAAATGTCCAACCATAATTTGTAAAAACCGGGGAAGAAAAAGCTCGGAAGCCCGACTATACACCATCAAAAGGGGGAGCGGAGGTGTTCATTTGCAAGAAGGTCTGAATGTCCATCAATGATTGCTAGAAAACATGAAAAAAATTTTTCGAATATCCAACCGCACATGATCATAAGTGGGAGAGGAGGTGTTCAGCTGCAAAAAGGTGTGAATGTCCACCCATGATTCCTCGAAAATGGGTAAAAAAAAAAGGTGCGAATGCCCAACCATACATCATCAAAAGCAGGACTGGAAGTGTTCGGCTACAAGAAGGTTTGAATGTCCGAGCATACACCATCAAAAGAGGGAGCGGAGGTGTTCCGCCATAAGAAGGTGTGAATGTCCGACCGTAGTTGGTAAAAAGTCGGTAAGAAAAGGTGCGAATGGCTGACAATGTATGATCAAAAGAGGGAGCGGAGGTGTTCGGCTAAAAGAAGGTCTGAATGTCCAACCATAATTTGTAAAAACCGGGGAAGAAAAGGCTCGAAAGCCCGACTATACACCATCAAAAGTGGGAGCAGAGGTGTTCAGCTGCAAGAAGGTCTCAATGTCCATCAATAATTGCTAGAAAACATGAAAGAAAATTTTCGAATATCAAACCGCACATGATCATATGCGGGAGAGGATGTGTTCAGCTGCAAGAAGGTGTGAATGTCCACCCACAATTCCTGAAAAATGGGTAAAAAAAGGTATGAATGCCAGATCATAATTTGCAAAAACCTGATGAGAAATGGTGAGAATACCCGACTATACACCATCAAATGCGGGAGCGGAGGTGTTCGGCTGTGAGTAGGTGTGAATGTCCGACCATACTTGCTGAAAAATATGACAAAGCAGTTTTCACTTTGTTTGAGTGAAGGAATTAATTTTATATCAAAATCCGGAATTGTGTAGAACTCGTGGAAATAAGTTTATTCTTGGATTCCTAAAGGTTTAGTGTTGTTCTTTGGTATACTGCAAAGTAATACTTTCTATTTTGTTGAAACCGATTCAGACATGGATAAATATGAAGGACAAAGCAGTTTTAACTTGGTTTGAGTGAAGGAATTCATTTTATATCAAAATCCGAAATTGTGTAGAACTCGTCAATCGACGCTTATTCTCGGATTCCTGAAAAGGTTTAGAGTTGTTCTTTCTTATCCTACAAAGTACAACGTTCTTTTTTTGTTTAAAGCTATTTAGACATGGATAAATATGAAGGACAAAGCAGTTCCTTCTGGGGTTACACTAGCTCCCGGAATATGGTGACTGCAGGCCCTGAGCCTGGTGGACATCAGGCCCTCCTGCCCTGTGTTGGGTCCCAGGTTGCGGGGATGCCTATTGCAGCCAGTCTCTGGCTGCCCTCTCCGGGGTGGGAGGGACCAGGAGGATGAATTAATTATTCTGCGTTTATATATTTTAAACATAAACAATAAACATTTATAAAACTTCCCTTGGCAAGGCAAATCTGTTTGGCATAAAAGGTATTCAGACTACAATTCTGCTGCCATAATGCACAACTCTGGATTTTGATATAAAATGAATTCCTTCACTCAAACAAAGTTAAAACTGCTTTGTCCTTCATATTTATCCATGTCTAAATAGCTTTAAACAAAAAAGAACGTTGTACTTTGCAGGATAGAAAAGAACAACTCTAAACCTTTGGGGATCCGAGAATAAGCTTCTTTTCACGAGTTCTACACAATTTCGGATTTTGATATAAAATGAATTCCTTCACTCAAACCAAGTTAAAACTGCTTTGTCCTTAATATTTATCCATGTCTGAATAGGTTTCAACAAAAAAGAAAGTATTACTTTGCAGTATACCAAAGAACAACACTAAACCTTTAAAAATCCGAGAATAAGCTTCTTTTCACCAGTTCTACACAATTTTAGATTTTGATATAAAATGAATTCCTTCACTCAAACCAAGTTAAAACTGCTTTGTCCTTCATATTTACCCATGTCTAAATAGCTTTAAACAAAAGAGAACGTAGTACTTTAAACGATAGGAAAGAACAACCCTAAATTTTTTCAGGAATCCGAGGATAAGCTTCTTTTCACGAGTTCTACACAATTTCGGATTTTGATATAAAATGAATTTCTTCACTCAAACCAAGTTAAAACTGCTTTGTCCTTAATATTTATCCATGTCTGAATAGGTTTCAACAAAATAGAAAGTATTACTTTGCAGTATACCAAAGAATAACACTAAACCTTTAGTAATCCGAGAATAAGCTTCTTTTCACCAGTTCTACACAATTTCGGATTTTGATATAAAATGAATTCCTTCACTCAAACCAAGTGAAAACTGCTTTGTCATATTTTTCAGCAAGTATGGTTGGACATTCACACCTACCCTACTCACAGCCGAACACCTCCACTCCCGCATTTGATGGTGTATAGTCGGGCATTCTCACCATTTCTCATCAGGTTTTTGCAAATTATGATCTGACATTCACACCTTTTTTTTACCCATTTTTCAGGAATTATGGGTGGACATTCAAGCCTTCTTGCAGCTGAACACCTCCTCTCCCGCATATGATCATGTGCGGTTTGATATTCGAAAATTTTCTTTAATGTTTTCTAGCAATTATTGATGGACATTGAGACCTTCTTGCAGCTGAACACCTCTGCTCCCGCTTTTGATGGTGTATAGTCGGGCTTTCGAACCTTTTCTTCCCCGGTTTTTACAAATTATGGTTGGACATTCAGACCTTCTTGCAGCCGAAAACCTCCGCACCCTCTTTTGATCATACATTGTCGGGCATTCGCACCTGTTCTTAACCGCTTTTTACAAAACATGGTCGGACTTTCACACCTTCTTGTAGCCGAACACATCTCTTCCCGTTATTGATTGTGTACAGTCGGGCATTTTAACCTTTTCTTACCCGCTTTTTACCAACTACGGTCGGTCATTCACACCTTCTTATAGCGGAACACCTCCGCTCCCTCTTTTGATGGTGTATGTTCGGGCAGTCGAACCTTTTCTTACCCGCTCTTTACAAACGATGCTCGGACATTCAAACCTTCTTGTAGCCGAACACATCCAGTCCTGCTTTTGATGATGTATGGTTGGGCATTCGCACCTTTTTTTTTTACCCATTTTTGAGGAATTATGGGTGGACATTCACACCTTCTTGCAGCTGAACACCTCCGCTCCCAATTATGATCATGTGCGGTTTGATATTCGAAAATTTTCTTTAATGTTTTCTAGCAATTATTGATGGACATTCAGACCTTCTTGCAGCTGAACCCCTCTGCTCCCGCTTTTGATGGTGTATAGTCGGGCTTTCGAGCCTTTTCTTCCCCGGTTTTTACAAATTATGGTTGGACATTCAGACCTTTTAGCCGAAAACCTCCGCTCCCTCTTTTGATCATACATTGTCGGGCATTCGCACCTTTTCTTAACCGCTATTTACAAAACATGGTCGGACTTTCACACCTTCTTGTAGCCGAACACATTCGCTCCCGCTATTGATTGTGTACAGTTGGGTATTTTAACCTTTTCTTACCCACTTTTTACCAACTACGGTCGGACATTCACTCCTTCTTATGGCGGAACACCTCCGCTCCCTCTTTTGATGGTGTATGCTCGGACATTCAAACCTTCTTGTAGCCGAACACTTCCAGTCCTGCTTTTGATGATGTATGGTTGGGCATTCGCACCTTTTTTTTTACCCATTTTCGAGGAATTATGGGTGGACATTCACACCTTCTTGCAGCTGAACACCTCCTCTCCCACTTATGATCATGTACGGTTGGATATTCGAAAAAATTTTTTCATGTTTTCTAGCAATTATTGATGGACATTCAGACCTTCTTGCAAATGAACACCTCCACTCCCGCTTTTGATGGTGTATAGTCTGGCTTCCGAGCCTTTTCTTCCCTGGTTTTTACAAATTATGGTTGGACATTTAGACCTTCTTACAGCGGAACACAACTCCGCTCCCTCTTTTGATGGTGTATGTTCGGGCATTCGCACCTTTTCTTACCCGCTTTTTACAAACTATGGTCGGACATTCAAACCTTCTTGCAGCCAAAAACCTCCGCTCCCTCTTTTGATCATACATTGTCGGGCATTCGCACCTTTTCTTACCCGCTTATTACAAACCATGGTTGGACTTTCACACCTTTTAGTAGCCAAACAACTCCGCTCCCGCTATTGATTGTGTACAGTCGGGTATTTTAACCTTTTCTTACCCGCTTTTTACCAATTATGGTTGGACATTCACACCTTCTTACAGCGGAACACCTCCGCTCCCTGTTTTGATCAATTATGGTCTGGCAATACTACCTTTTCTTACCCGTTTTTGAGTAATTATGGCTGGACATTCACAGCTTCTTGCAGCCGAACACCTCTTCTCCCGCTTTTGATGATGAATGGTCCGGCATTCTTACTTTTTTTAACACATTTTTCCGCAATTATTGTCGGTCATTCACACCTTTCTCCTCAGCTTTTTGCAAATTATGATCTGACATTCACACCTACTTGCAGCCGAACACCTCGGCTTCCGCTTTTGATGGTGTATATTTTGGCATTCGAACCTTTTCTTACCCGCTTTTTACAAACCATGGTCGGACTTTCACACCTTCTTTTAGCCGAGCAACTCCGCTCACGCTATTGATTGTGTAGAGTCGGGTACTTTAACCTTTTCTTACCCGCTTTTTACCAACTATGGTCGGACATTCACACCTTCTTGCAGCGGAACACCTCCGCTCCCTCTTTTGATTGTGTATGTTCGGGCATTCGAACCTTTTCTTACCCGCTTTTTACAAACGATGCTCGGACATTCAAACCTTCTTGTAGCCAAACACATCGACTCCAGCTTTTGTTGATGTATGGTTGGGCATTCGAACCTACTCTTTGCCCGCTTTTCATTCATTATGGGTGGACATTCACACCTTGTCGCAGCCAAACACCTCCGCTCCCTGTTTTGATCATGTATGGTTGGACATTCGCACCTTTTCTCACCCGCTTTTTGCAAACTATGGTCAGCCATTCACAGCTTCCTCTCCACCATACTTGTATGGTGGGACATTCACACCCACTTGCATCCGAAGACCTCCGCCCCCACTTTTGTTGATATTTAGTCGGTCATTCACACCTTACCCGTTTTCTTGCAGCCAAACACCTCTGATCTCGCTTTTGATGATGTAAGATTGGGCATTCAGACCTTGCTTTTCCTGCTTTTCACCAACTATAGACGGACATTCACACCTTCTTGCAGCCGAACACTTCCGCTCCATCTTTTAGGTTTCTATCACACCTTTTTTTTCACCGCATTTTATAGATTATGGTTGGAAATTCTCAACCACTCATCCGAAGACCTCTCCTCCCGCTTTTGTTAATATATTTGAACTTTAGTCAGACATTCACACCTACTTGCAGCCAAACACCACCTCTCTAGCTTTTGATGATGTATGGTCCGGCATTCTTACCGTTTCTAACACATTTTTCAGCAATTATGGTAGGACATTCACACCTTCTTGCAGCTGAACACCTCCTCTCCCACTTATGATCATGTGCGGATTGATTTTCGAAAATTTTCTTTCATGTTTTCTAGCAATTAATGATGGACATTTAGACCTTCTTGCAGCTGAACACCTCCGCTCCCGCTTTTGATCATACATTGTCAGGCATTCGCACCTTGTCTTACCCGCTTTTTACAAACTTTAGTCGAACATTCACACCTTTTTGCAGCCGAACACAGTTTTTTGCAGCCGAATTTGGGCATTCGAACCTTTTCATACCCACTTTTTACCAACTATGGTCGGACATTCACACCTTCTTACAGCGGAACACCTCCGCTCCCTCTTTTGATGGTGTATGTTCGGGCATTCGAACCTTTTCTTACCCGCTTTTTACAAACTATGCTCGGACATTCAAACCTTCTTGTAGCCGAACACATCCATTCCTGCTTTTGATGATGTATAGTTGGGCATTCGAACCTACTTGTTGCCAGCTTTTCATTAATTATGGGTGGACATTCACACCTTGTCGCAGCCAAACACCTCCGCTCCCTGTTTTGATCATGTATGGTTGGACATTCGCACCTTTTCTCACCCGCTTTTTGCAAACTATGGTCGGCCATTCACAGCTTCCTCTCCACCATACTTGTATGGTGGGATATTCACACCCACTTGCATCCGAAGACCTCTGCCCCCACTTTTGTTGATATTTAGTCGGTCATTCGCACCTTACCCGCTTTTGGCAAACTATGGCCTTCTTGCAGCCAAAAACCTCTGATCTCGCTTTTGATGATGTAAGGTTGGGCATTCAGACCTTGCTTCACCTGCTTTTCACCAAATATAGTCGGACATTCACACCTTCTTGCAGCCGAACACTTCCGCTCCACCTTTTAGTTTTCTATGGGGCATTCACACCTTTTTTTTCACCGCATTTTATAAAAACACCACAGGAACACCGTATTGAGGCTTTGTTCTGCGGGAGCAGGGCATCAGGCTAGTTGGCATAGCCACCTTCCCCATGGTTAGCTTTGCTTGGTTGAGACGCTTGCTCCCCCCCCCCTTGCTCCTCGGCTAACCAAGTAGGAACAATCGGGCCCTTTTCGATGGCTGCCTTGTCTTTTACTCTGTGCAAAAGACAAGGCAGCCACAAACAACACGGGAACACCGTATTGAGGCTTTGTTCTGACCGCCATTGTGGCTGCTGCCAGTGGACTCGAATGGAGAGCAGAGGATGAAGCTGGGACAAATCGTCCTGGAACAGTTCGTGGAGGGGCTGCCAAGTGGTACGGCGGAGTGGGTACGCTGCCACCGACCCACTGACCTGGAGGCCGCGATCACCCTTGCGGAGGACCATCTGGCCGTTTTTTTCCAGGGCCGGACACCGGAGGCTCGGCCAGCATCGCTGGGCCGGCCAACACCAGCGCCCCGGAGGAGGCTGTCAACAGCTGGCTCTCAGCTGGCAACAGCACGACCGTCTCCTCTCCCCCGCACTAACCTTTCCTGCCCTCTCTTTCCACCCCATGTTCCAGCCGCTACAAGTCCTGCTCCCGACCCACAGAGGGTCCCTCAGGTGGCGGGGCAGGGGTGTTGGAGGTGAGGGCAGCCCGGTCATTTTCGTCGCGAGTGCCCGCTCATGGAGGTCGGACAGGTGATTTGGGTTTTTGGCCCTCCAGCGCCCTCCCCCGGTCCAGGAGGGACGTACAGCGTTCCGGTAAGGATTCAGGGGGGTACACATCAGGCAATGGTGGACTCGGGCTGCACACAGTATAGTTCACCAGAATCTAATTCGACCTGGGGCTTTGATAGAGGCAGAATGGGTGGATATTAGGTGTGTGCATGGGGATATTCACAGATACCCCGTGGTCCCGGTTGAAATTCGCTATAAGGGGAAAAAGCATAGTGTGAAGGCCGCGGTTAGCTCCTGCCTGGCACACCCCCTGATTTTGGGAACCCATTGGCCCGGGTTTGATAGATTAGTGGGGCAGTGTGTGGGGGTGCGCTCACGACCGTCAGGGTCATGGGATATGTGTGCTGTCCTCAGCGGTGACGCGAGGTTGTCGAACACTGCAGACGGGGAGGGGGAGCCGACGGTACCTTCACAGGCGGCTCCGTCGGTTCCCGTGTTCGACTCCATGGAAGATTGTCCACTCGAGCAGTCTCGTGATGATACTCTACGCTATGCCTTGGATCAGGTGATAAAAATTGATGGTCATATGGTGCACCCTGACACAGTGCTAACATATCCGCATTTTTCATTGTGCAGGGACAGAGTGAGTCGTGACACTCAGACAGAGGAAATCATAACACAGCTGTTGATGCCGAAAAGCTGTCGGGAAATCGTTTTCCAGGCGGCTCATTATAACCCGATGGCGGGGCATATGGGGTATGAAAAAACAATGAATCGTATAATATTGGCCAGGCATTCGGGCAGAGGTGCGCGTCCTGCTCCGAATGCCAGTTGGTTAACCAACAGGCCGTCCTGAAAGCACTTTGCGCCCATTGCCGCTGATTGAGGTCCCATTTGAGCGTATTGGGATGGACTATCGCAAGGTGAATGATGTGTCACGATTTGATGCCTATCCTATGCCCCGGGTCGACGAGCTCCTGGATCGCCTGGGCACTGATAGTTTTTTTACGACACTGGATTTGACCAAGGGCTACTGGCAGATTCCCTTGTCTCCAGAGTCTAAGGAAAAAACGGCCTTCTCCACTCCGTACGGGTTGTACCAATTTGTCACACTTCCGTTCGGGTTGTTCGGGGCCCAAGCCACATTTCAACGCCTTATGGATCGGGTCCTGCGGCCGCATGCTGCGTATGCTGCCGCTTACCTGGATGACGTCATCATCCATAGCAACAATGATCAGCAGGTGGCGGCAGTGCTGGAGTCACTGTGGCAGGCGGGGCTCACGGCCAACCCAAAGAAGTGTGCAGTTGGACGGAGGGAGGTACGGTATCTGGGGTACCACTTGGGCGGCGGACAGGTGCGTCCACAGGTAGACAAGACAGCAACGATTGCAGCCTGCCCAAAACCTAAGACCAAGAAAGAGGTGAGGCGGTTTTTGGGGCTGGCCGGATATTACCGGCAATTTATTCCCAACTTCGCGGAGCTGACCAGCCCCTTGACCGACCTTACCCGAAAAGGTGCCTCTAATCCGGTCCGGTGGACGGAGCAGTGCCAGGCGTCACTTGAGAGGGTAAAGCAGACCCTCTGTGGGGAGCCTCTTCTCCACACACCTAACTCCTCTCTCCCATTTGTCCTGCAGACTGATGCATCGAGAAGGGGGTTGGGGGCTGTTCTGTCCCAGCAGGTGCGGGGCGTTGACCGCCCAGTGCTTTACATCAGCCGGAAACTATCCGAGAGGGAGACCAGATACAACACGGTGGAGAGGGAGTGCCTGGCCATCCGGTGGGTGGTCGGCGCCCTGCGGTATTACTTGCTGGGGCGCCCATTCACCCTCTGCTCGGACCATGCTCCCCTCCAGTGGCTCCACCGAATGAAAAATGTCAATGCATGGATCACCCGCTGGTATCTGGCACTACAGCCTTTTAAATTCAAAGTGGTCCATAGGCGGGGGGCACAGATGGCGGTGGCCGACTTCCTTTCCAGCTCGCATGGCGAGGTGGGGGGGGGAGTAGGTTAGGCCAGACCGCTCCCCGGCCAAGGTCAGGAGGTGGAGGTATGTGGAGGGGGCGTGGTGCATCAGCTGCAGGAGAGAGCTGTGGAGAGAGCTCTGGGGAGCAGGACTAGGTGAGTGATTAGTACACCGGCAGTCACTTGTCTAATCACTCTCCTCTTTTAAGAACTCAGAGCTGGAAGGAGGATTGAAGTGGAGTGGGCAGCACGAACCGGGAGGGAAGGCCTGCGAACGACTCCACATTCGTGAAAAAGGGTTAAATAAACTATAGGTTGAACCGTCCGCTGTCTCTGAGTCTCTCTGAATGAACCCGCAGTGGCAACAGGCCGCCACAATGTGGAATTTTTATCTTAGACAATAATTTATATATTTTTGATAGTAGTTTTGGAGTGCAGATGCTTAGAAATTCTGCTACCCTAATCGGGAGTTGTAAATCTGGTTGGTGGAGGATATATTTTTTTGTTATTATAGACTTAAGTTGTTGATATTCTAGGAATTTATTGCTGCCTATCTCATGTTGTGATATGAGCTCATCAAATGAAATAAAATGTCCATTTTGGATTATATGTTCCAGATGTTTGATTCCTTTGATCTTCCACAGAGTAAAGTTTAGCATTATTTTGTTTTGCAGGATGTCAGGATTGTTCCAGATGGGTGTAAGCTTACACGGGACAAGTGAAGACTTTGTTATTTTAAGAAATTCCCATCAGGCTGTCAGAGAGGTGCTGATGTTAATGCTTTTGAAACATTTGTGATTTTTTACGTTTTGACTAATAAGTGGCAGGTCAGAGATTTCCAGATTATCACACAATGCTTGTTCTATATTTATCCATGTTCATCTATTGGGCTAGGTTTAAACCATTTTGATATATACTGTAACCTATTTGCTAAGCAATAGTGCTGAAAATTAGGTAAATCTAATCCACCACTGTCCTTGGTCTTCTGTAGGGTTTTTAAACTAATACGTGGTGGTTTGTTTTTCCACAGAAACTTAGAGATGCATGAATCTAGTGACTTAAACCAAGTAGCAGGTGGTTTTATGGGGATCATTGAGAACAAATAGTTAACTTTTGGTAGTATCATCATTTTAATGGTTGTAACTCTCCCCATAAGTGATATAGGTAAGGACTTCCAACGAGAGAGATCGTCCTCTACTGTCTTTAATAATTGCACATAATTTAGCTTTGTTAGCTCTGAGAGCCTGGAGGAAATGTTTATGCCTAAATATCTAATATTTCCTGACTGTAAAGTGATCGCAGGTATATTCTGGACCCTACAGTTAATGGGCAGAACTGTGGTCTTAGACATATTGATAGAGTAGTCAGAAAATGCTGAGAATTTATTTATGAGTGTGATCGTGTGAGTGAGACGTCTGTGAGTTCTGAAGGAAAAGTAATACATCATCAGCATAAAGACTTATTTTATGCTCAATATTTCTATCTTGTCTGATAGCATCTGCTAAAGGTTCGATGAAAATAACAAAAAGTGAGGGCGAAAGTGGGCAACCCTGTCTTGTACTTCTCTGCAGACTGAAGCTTGGAGAAGTTTGATCATTTGTCCTGACACTTGCATTTGGGGAGTCAGTTATTTTCTTCTGAGGAGATAAGAGGCTTTAATAATAATATCTTGCAAGAGAGAACAACACAGTACAGAATATAGACCACTGAAGCAAAAACACACAGTTATATTGCCCGCTCACACTCACTTATATTACTCAGACACACTCGTAAATACTAGCCTAAAGTGCAGCTATCTCATTATAACAAGCCCACCATTGTAAAGAGGAATTTAAGAAAACAGGGCAGGGTGGTACCTTGCAGCTCGGTCATTTGCAGGTTATACACAGTAACACTCAATACAATGCATATAAGAATTATTTTCCATTACATTCCTCCCTTTTGATTATAATAATACCATTATATTAATCAACCCAAAAGAAACAAGGAAAATAATAACTTTATCTGTAAAACATCAGCCTGCATTTGCACACAACGCGAGTTTAAAATGCAGGCATCACAGTGATAAAGGGTCCAATGATAAACAATCAAAACATGAACAATTAAACATGATTATCTTCATCCCTCTCTAAGTCAGCGTCACTAGAGGAAAAATTTTGAAAGCAAGAAAGTTATTTGAGTCATTTGAATCATTTGGTTAGATACATACAATGAGGCCTCGCACACAGGGAACAATACAGCAGCCCTGTATTATTGCTTCCTGTGAAATCAAGATACAATGTGCACATGCTGGTTACAAATAAGAAAATACAAACAACAAACAGTTTCTGCCATGGTTCACACCATGTGTATGATCATCTTCATCGCAGGTCTCAGTAAGGATGTTTCAATCTTCGGTGTCAGAGGTTACTAGCACTTAACACACCGGTGGAGTACAGCTTTTACTGCTGACTCTTATCTTTGTCCTTCCGGGCGTGTTGTTTAGGCTGATGTTATGTCAGGGTGGAAGTCATCTACTGGTTCTGGTACCTTCTTACAGTGACTGGCATGAATCCAGGCTGCTCTCTCTGCAACTTTAACAGCTGTGTGAGTGACCAGTAGCACCTGGAACGGGCCTTGCTAACGTTTGGACTTCCGATGTTTCCTGCGAAGTTCCTTCACCACCTGTCATCTGGTTGGAGTGGGTGCAGAGGTGTGTTTTCTGTGGCTGGAAGGGCTGCTTTTACTGTCTGTGAAACTTGAGATAGAACAGTGGAAAGGTTTCGACAGTAAGACAACATAGCATCATCACAAACAGTTGTGGAAGGGAGGGGTCTGGTTACAGGTCCCAATCCCAGGTTAGGAGGTCTGCCAAATAAAATTTCAAATGGGCTGAGATTCACTCGAGCTCTGATTCTCATTCTCATGTAGGTAAGCACAATAGGTAATGCTTTTGTCCATGGCAGACCTGTTTCTTCACAACATTTGGCTAACTTGGACTTTCATGAACCATTTTCTCTTTCCACAGCACCTCCACTCTATGGATGATAAGCACAATGTGTGCGCAATCTTATTCCCATGAATTTACCAAACTCAGTCAATGCAGTGTTTACAAAATGTGTGCCATTATCACTGCTGATCTTCTCTGGAATGCTCATCTAGGAATGATTTATGTTTAGCAGTGTTTTAGTCACTGCATTACTGTTTGCATGTTTTGCAGGGAAAACTTCAACCCATTTACTAAACACGTCCACTATTACTAGTGCATATTTCTTTCCTTCAGCTGGTGTGAGTTCAACAAAATCCATCATCAAATGTTCAAAAGGTCTCTCTGGTGGAGTGTGTGCAGCTTGTGATGTGTGTAATATCTTTCCTAAATTATGTGTGGCACAAACCATACATGACTGACAGTATTTTTGCGCATATGAACTGAACCCTTTTGTGAACCACTGAGCAGTGAGTGCATTCAGCATCCCCCCTTTTGACACATGGTCCAACCCATGTGTCAATTTTGCAAAATGAGGAAAAAAATGTTTAGGTAGACAGGGTTTACCATCACGTCCCATCCAAACACCATCCGTATGACTTGCACCCACAGAGGACCAAATGTGTTTTTCATCTGCAGAGGCAAAAGTTTGCAAAGCATGGAGATCTGTGAGGGAGTCTTCTGCCTGCAAAGAGAGGGAAGCGAAAACAGGAAAAGATTTAGCTGCTTGCTTAGCTGCAGCATCAGCTCTGGCATTGCCACAAGCAACAGGATCGTCTGAGTTAGTGTGAGCCGCACACTTACAGACCGAGATTGCTGTAGGCAAAAGGATCGCATCAAGAAGATCAGAAACCTGCTTGGAGTTCAGAATAGTTTTACCATCTGATTTAAGGAAATGCCTGTGTTTCCACAGCACACCAAAGTCATGAACAACACCAAAAGCATATCTGGAATCTGTGTAAATGGTGACAGACTTACCAGCTGCCAACTTACAAGCTTCAGTAAGTGCAATAAGCTCAGCAGTTTGAGCAGAGAAATGTTTAGGAAGAGAACCAGACAGCAAAGTGTCATGTGATGAACATACTGCAAACCAAACACAGCTAGTACCTGTGGCTGGATCACGCAAAGCTGATCCATCTACAAAAAGAATCATGTCAGAGTTTGGAAGAGGAGTCTCTAAAAAATCAGGTCGGGGTGTACAAACTTGTTCCAAAACAGCTTCACAGTCATGAGGCTCCCCATCCTCAGGAGTCGGAAGCAAAGTAGCAGGATTCAGAACAGTACAACGTTTAACAGTGACATTTGGCATATCAAGGAGCACAGAGGTGTATCTGAGCCAACGAGCAGTTGAAAGATGTGAAGTTTTCTGCTCGAGAAGAATAATGGCAACAGCATGAGGAACCAAAACAGTCAAATTAGCGTAGCCCACAATATCTCGGGAGGCCAGGACAGCTTTCTCTGCAGCTGCAACAGCACGAAGACAACCAGGCAGGCCTGCAGCCACAGAGTCCAGTTTTGCTGAGAAATAAGCCACTGGCCTTTGCCTGCCCCCATGTTCCTGCATAAGAACATATGTCATACAACCATGCTTCTCATCAACTGCCATTATGAAAGGTTTATGAGGATCTGGAATGCCAAGTGTTGGTGCTGTTTGAAGAGCCAGCTTAAGCTGAATAAAGGCTGATTCAGCCTCAGGAGTCCATGGAACACGATCAGCTGACTGGAGGCCTTTTCCATGGATAAGAGCACCTAAGGGAGCTTTCTGGCCATAAGAATAAAGATGTTTCAACAGATTCACTGTGTCTTTTTCCCACTGTTGTTTAGATGGACTACATAAAAGGATGTCCTCCACATACTGCAAAAGAGCAGAGCCTGTGGTTAATTGAAGTTAATCCAGACTAGCTTTGAGGGCAGCATTGTAAATAGTGGGACTTTCACAGTACCCCTGGCATAACCGGGTAAAAGTCCAAGATCTCCCTTCAAACTAAAAAGCAAACCAAAATGGGCTATCAGGGTGCACTGGTGCAGAGAAAAATGCATTAGACAAGTCAACCACTGAGAAAAACTGTGCATCTGATGGAATTTTAGACAAAATAGTGTGTGGGTTGGGCACAGTAGGAGCACGTGGCTGAACTGCAGCATTCACCGCTTGGAGGTCCTGTACAAAACGCCATTCATCTGGCTGGCCAGCATCTTTAATCTTTTTAACAGGAAAAAATGGAGTGCGCACAGGTGAATTTTCACAAGGAACAATAACGCCTGTTTTCTGAAAAGATTGAAAAACAGGTTTAATCCCTGATTCTGTGGTAGGAATTAATTCCACAGTTCTTTGACAATGCATTGTACTCAAAAATGTTTTTTTGTATGCTGACAATCGTTCAGAAAACATCAAATTTGGATCAGCAGGTGAAACGGTCCAATCCGTTTCTTTCTGACATGTAGCAACAAACTCTCCCACACCTTGTCAATGCCAGTGTGTAGGTTTGGCCAAGGAAATGTGAGGGCGAGTACCACAAACATTAAAAAAATCAAATTGCTCTGGAGTGAGCGACACAGCCAATAAAGTAGGCGCACATATTTTTTCACTTCTTCTCATAGTCATTGTCAGGCCCCAAAGAAATGTGTGATGTGCAGTGCAAATCAGCAGGTTGCATGAAATCAGAAAGGGGTGAAACTAACGCTTTTGCTTCTTCCACTAGTTGTTGTGAAAAAGGAGAGTTGGGAAGTTTCCACTCATAAGCATATGTAAGTGCAGATGAATCAAACTGCACTGCTGTGAAAACTTTGTCAGGCTGTAACATAACGTTAACACCCTCTGGTGTAGATGTTAAAATAATGCCTAATTTACACATGAGATCACGGCCCATCAGGTTAATGGGACACAACTCTGATAACAAAAATGAGTGTTTGAAGGAGAGCCCATCGGGAGTGACACATGCAATGGGCGATGTCATTTTCTCCTTCACAACCTGGCCTGATGCAGACATAGAGTAAACGTGGTTTCCACTTAACTTTGGAGGTCAATCAAACTCCCCTGACGTCACTACTGATGAACATAAGTTCCTATATTCTGAGAGAAATATCTTTGCTCTAGGACGGAAATAGCATGCAAAACTTTACTACGTGAATCACAGTCGGCAAGCGTTTCTTCACTGCACAGAGCAGGAAAAATGTGTGAGTGTGTTGTGCTATCACCCATTAGTGGAGGCTCCGCTGGCGCGTGACGTCCAGAACCTGCCTCCCACCCTCAGTCAGCCTTTTTGCCCAATTTCATCACTTTTCAGCTGTGGACAGTCCTTCTTCCAGTGTCCAGTCTGGCCACAGTAAAAACAAATATTCGGATCATAGCTCTGGCGTGGCCCATTTCGACCTCCTCTCCCACACGTCCACGTCTTCGACTTCGGCCTCGTCCTCTGTTTACACCAACTGCGTAATACATGGTCATGGCTGCCAAATGCAGCTCCTTTTCACACTTGTCCCTTTTGGTTGTCTTACGCGTCTCAACTTGGTTATGAGCATGGCGAGCATATCGGCGAACGTCAGCCAAACGAGGACCCTCACACCATCCCACGTAAATGTTCTTTACTTCAGTGGCGACATCTGGCATGAGGCCTTTAATTATTGCATTGCATGCAATACTCTCCCGTGGTCCTGATTCATTACCCAAATCCGTTGGTCTCTGATGACCGCTGTGCTTGCTGACTTCCTCAAGGATGCGGTGTACAAAATCATCAGTCCCTTCACCGGGTTTCTGTTTGCAGGTGTAAATGTGGGACATATTGATTTTGGTTGGAAATTGAGTGGTGATGGCTTGACACAGTCTTTGGATGGCTGCTTCATATTGAGCGTTATCATTATGTCCTCGTTCACTGTTGGTAGGTTGCAAATCCAGTTGTAGCATACTGGCCTCTATTTTGCAGAGGTCGGTCGGTTTGAACTTTTTTGCCAATATGCGACGCAATTCAACCCCAGTCGGGCAGAATTGTGCGCAGAAATCTCGCAACTCGTCAGCAAAACGGGGTCCAGAATTCTCTGGATCTGGTAAGCATTGTTATGCTTCCATGATGTCAGTCTCAGTCCAGGGTCGATAAACTAGTAATGGTCCAGTGGGACCTGCAACTTTAACCATAGGCATGGTTTGAATCTGGTTTTGTTCTTTCTCACGTTTAGATCTCTGAAGTCCAGATTGTGGGTAAAGGATTTTTGTCACTTGCGTTAAAAGTTCTTGGGCAGGTACGCTGGAGAACCAAACGTCTTCCTTTTCCTCATCATCAGACCTATGTAACTGATGTTGTGAGGATGATGGAATTTCTTCCCGAGGGAGGATGGAAGAAGTCCCTTCTTCCCAAGAGCCAGAGGCTTGTGGCAGTTGTTGTTGCAGGTGTCGTGGAGGACAGGAGTCCAGGTCTGGATCCGGCACAGCGAGAGCGCTCAGGGTGGGGTAAAGAGGAGAAAAAGTGTTATCAGTGGAATATGGTGGTGGTTTAAAAGAAGATTCAGTCTTAATCAGAGCTGAATTATCTTTTCGTCCACATACTAAATTATTATCATCATTCCGTCATGGCATTTGTTTAACATTTTTCTTTCTTTCTCTTAATACACTTTATTTTTTCCAACATTCTATACCTTTCTTACTTCTTATTTAAACTTAATTTTCTTTTTTTTGCTTCATCTCTTTCTCATATTTGCAAAACTTTTCTTCTAATTTTCTTATTTCTAACATACTAAAAGAACCTTCAGGTGGAAAACCTCTGGACCATATTTCTTTTTCATTTCATCATGCTTAGGTCCCCCGGTAGGGTCAAAAGTCTGAGACCTACTGTTTCCCATTCTCAGACTTGGAATGGGGAAATATATTCCTTCACTCAAAGGACGTCTCCAATGAGGACCTTAATCTGCACTCACACTTCTTCGGAGTACTTCACACTTCTTCGGACTGCTTCAAGAGGTTCACTTACCCGTGAAATCTCTGTCTCACTAATGACACAACCGGGAAACCCTCTTTTATTCAAATAAAAACTAAAAAGCAGTCCTATCATCTCAGACTATCATATTTCAAAAATGATCCCAGCGCTGGTATTCAGGAAAAGGACCTGCCAGTCCTCTCTCTCAGAAAAGGCCTTGGAGGTATGAGGCTGGAACAGCTACTTCAGTCCAGGCTGGCCATGCACTGCGGTCCGGTCCAGAGACACCAGTCGAGGGATCCTGTTCGTGACGCCAAAATTGTGGTGGAAATTTAGTAACGCACAGAGTCAGTTATTTTCTTCTGAGGAGATAAGAAGCTTTAATAATAATATATTGCAAGAGAGAACAACACAGTACAGAATACAGAGTTGCTCTGACCACTGAAGCAAAAACACACAGTTATATTGCCCGCTCATCACGTCATCTGTCTTTGGTTGATAGTTGATTGTTCTTCTAACTTTCCTCCCCAACCATCAGTTTAGGTTACCCAAAAGGAGTGTATTGCTCCATCACAAGTATGCTTCTTTCACATACAGGGTAATATGAAGAATTTTATGCCTGAAACCTATTTAGACATGCAAAAATATGAAGGAAAAAGCAGTTTTAACTTGGTTTGAGTGAAGGAATTCATTTTATATCAAAATCCGAAGTTGTGTAGAACTCGTGTAAAGAAGCTTATTCTCGGATTCTTAAAGGTTTAGTGTTGTTCTTTTGTATACTGCAAAGTAATACTTTCTTTTTTGTTTAAACCTATTCAGATATGGATAAATATGAAGGACAAAGCAGTTTTAACTTGGTTTGAGTGAAGGAATTAATTTCATATCAAAATCCGAAATTGTGTAGAACTTGTGAAAAGAAGCTTATTCTCGGATTCCTGAAAAAAATTAGTGTTGTTGTTTCCTATCCTGAAAAGTACTACGTTCTTTTTTGTACAGAGACATTGTGTCATCTATCTTAGACAATAATCTATATATTTTTGATCGTAGTTTTGGGGTGCAGATGCTTAGAAATTCTGCTACCCTAATCGGGAGTTGTAAGTCTGGTTGGTGGAGGATATATTTCTTTGTTATTATAGACTTAAGTTGTTGATATTCTAGGAATTTATTGCTGCCTATCTCATGTTGTGATATGAGTTCATCAAATGAAATAAAATGTCCATTTTGGATTATATGTTCCAGATGTTTGATTCCTTTGATCTTCCACAGAGTAAAGTTTAGCATTTTTTTGTTTTGCAGGATGTCAGGATTGTTCCAGATGGGTGTAAGCTTACACGGGACAAGTGAAGACTTTGTTATTTTAAGAAATTCCCACCAGGCTGTCAGAGAACATTTGTGATTTTTTACGTTTTGACTAATAAGTGGCAGGTCAGAGATTTCCAGATTATCACACAATGCTTGTTCTATATTTATCCATGGTTCATCTATTGGGCTAGGTTTAAACCATTTTGATATATAACGTAACCTATTGGCTAAGGAATAGTGCTGAAAATTAGGTAAATCTAATCCACCACTGTCCTTGGTCTTCTGTAGGGTTTTTAAACTAATACGTGGTGGTTTGTTTTTCCACAGAAATTTGGAGATGCATGAATCTAGTGACTTAAACCAAGTAGCAGGTGGTTTTATGGGGATCATTGAGAACAAATAGTTAACATTTGGTAGTATCATCATTTTAATGGTTGTAACTCTCCCCATAAGTGATATAGGTAAGGACTTCCAACGAGAGAGATCGTCCTCTACTGTCTTTAAAAATTCCACATTGTGGCGGCCTGTTGTCACTGCGGGTTCATTCAGAGAGACTCAGAGACAGCGGACGGTTCAACCTATAGTTTATTTAACCCTTTTTCACGAATGTGGAGTCGTTCGCAGGCCTTCCCTCCCGGTTCGTGCTGCCCACTCCACTTCAATCCTCCTTCCAGCTCTGAGTTCTTAAAAGAGGAGAGTGATTAGACAAGTGACTGCTGGTGTACTAATCACTCACCTAGTCCTGCTCCCCAGAGCTCTCTCCACAGCTCTCTCCTGCAGCTGATGCACCACGCCCCCTCCACATACCTCAACCGCCTGACCTTGGCCGGGGAGCGGTCTGGCCTAACCTACTTCCCCCCCCACCTCGCTATGCGAGCTGGAAAGGAAGTCGGCCACCGCCATCTGTGCCCATAAAAAGGCTGTAGTGCCAGATACCAGCGGGTGATCCATGCATTGACATTTTTCATTCGGTGGAGCCACTGGAGGGGAGCATGGTCCGAGCAGAGGGTGAATGGGCGCCCCAGCAAGTAATACCGCAGGGCGCCGACCACCCACCGGATGGCCAGGCACTCCCTCTCCACCGTGTTGTATCTGGTCTCCCTCTCGGATAGTTTCCGGCTGATGTAAAGCAGTAGGCGGTCAACGCCCCGCACCTGCTGGGACAGAACAGCCCCCAACCCCCTTCTCGATGCATCAGTCTGCAGGACAAATGGGAGAGAGGAGTTAGGTGTGTGGAGAAGAGGCTCCCCACAGAGGGTCTGCTTTACCCTCTCAAGTGACGCCTGGCACTGCTCCGTCCACCGGACCGGATTAGAGGCACCTTTTGGGGTAAGGTCGGTCAAGGGGCTGGTCAGCTCCGCGAAGTTGGGAATAAATCGCCGGTAATATCCGGCCAGCCCCAAAAACCGCCTCACCTCTTTCTTGGTCTTAGGTTTTGGGCAGGCTGCAATCGTTGCTGTCTTGTCTACCTGTGGACGCACCTGTCCGCCGCCCAAGTGGTACCCCAGATACCGTACCTCCCTCCGTCCAACTGCACACTTCTTTGGGTTGGCCGTGAGCCCCGCCTGCCACAGTGACTCCAGCACTGCCCCCACCTGCTGATCATGCTCCGCCCAGCTGTTGCTATGGATGATGACGTCATCCAGGTAAGCGGCAGCATACGCAGCATGCGGCCGCAGGACCCGATCCATAAGGTGTTGAAATGTGGCTTGGGCCCCGAACAACCCGAACGGAAGTGTGACAAATTGGTACAACCCGTACGGAGTGGAGAAGGCCGTTTTTTCCTTAGACTCTGGAGACAAGGGAATCTGCCAGTAGCCCTTGGTCAAATCCAGTGTCGTAAAAAAACGATCAGTGCCCAGGCGATCCAGGAGCTCGTCGACCCGGGGCATAGGATAGGCATCAAATCGTGACACATCATTCACCTTGCGATAGTCCATCCCAATACGCTCAAATGGGACCTCAATCAGCGGCAATGGGCGCAAAGTGCTTTCAGGATGGCCTGTTGGTTAACCAACTGGCATTCGGAGCAGGACGCACACGTCTGCCCGAATGCCTGGCCAATATTATACGATTCATTGTTTTTTCATACCCCATATGCCCCGCCATCGGGTTATAATGAGCCGCCTGGAAAATGATTTCCCGACAGCTTTTCGGCACCAACAGCTGTGTTATGATTTCCTCTGTCTGAGTGTCACGACTCACTCTGTCCCTGCACAATGAAAAATGTGGATATGTTAGCACTGTGTCAGGGTGCACCATATGACCATCAATTTTTATCACCTGATCCAAGGCATAGCGTAGAGTATCATCACGAGACTGCTCGAGTGGACAATCTTCCATGGAGTCGAACACGGGAACCGACGGAGCCGCCTGTTAAGGTACCGTCGGCTCCCCCTCCCCATCTGCAGTGTCGGACAACCTCGCGTCACCGCTGAGGACAGCACACATATCCCATGACCCTGACGGTCGTGAGCGCACCCCCACACACTGCCCCACTAATCTATCAAACCCGGGCCAATGGGTTCCCAAAATCAGGGGGTGCGCCAGGCAGGAGCTAACCGCGGCCTTCACACTATGCTTTTTCCCCTTATAGCGAATTTCAACCGGGACCACGGGGTATCTGTGAATATCCCCATGCACACACCTAATATCCACCCATTCTGCCTCTATCAAAGCCCCAGGTCGAATCAGATTCTGGTGAACTATACTGTGTGCAGCCCGAGTCCACTATTGCCTGATGTGTACCCCCCTGAATCCTTACCGGAACGCTGTACGTCCCTCCTGGACCGGGGGAGGGCGCTGGAGGGCCAACAACCCGAATCACCTGTCCGACCTCCATGAGCGGGCACTCGCGACGAAAATGACCGGGCTGCCCTCAACTCCAACACCCCTGCCCCGCCACCTGAGGGACCCTCTGTGGGTCGGGAGCAGGACTTGTAGCGGCTGGGACATGGGGTGGAAAGAGAGGGCAGGAAAGGTTAGTGCGGGGGAGAGGAGACGGTCGTGCTGTTGCCAGCTGAGAGCCAGCTTTTGACAGCCTCCTCCGGGGCGCTGGTGTTGGCCGGCCCAGCGATGCTGGCCGAGCCTCCGGTGTCCGGCCCTGGAAAAAAACGGCCAGATGGTCCTCCGCATGGGTGATCGCGGCCTACAGGTCAGTGGGTCGGTGGCAGCGTACCCACTCCGCCGTACCACTTGGCAGCCCCTCCATTCGAGTCCCCTGGCAGCAGCCACCGTGTCGCTGCGTCGGTCAACTGCTGCGCATAGGTGAACGGGCGGTCCGTGGGGCCCAGTTTGGTCCTTCTGAACCGGCAGCGATGGTCCTCCGCCGAGTACCCCAGGCGATCCAGGACTGCCCTCTTGACGTCCGCGTACTGGCTTCGAGAGCGAGCAGGAAGGCTCAGCGCCGCCGTTTGGGCGTCCCCAGACAGGAGGGGAAGCAACCGCACGGCCCACTCCGCCTCCGGCCATCTGCACGCCGCCGCCGTTGCCTCGAACATCCCCAGAAATGACTAAGGGTCGTCTTCAGGCGTCATGTTATACAGGACGACCCCAGCGAGCGAGGGGGCCGGTGCCGCTGCCCCGGCTCGAGCCACCAGTGCTTCCAGCAGCTCCGTCTGCCGTTCCGCCTGGCCCTGCAGTGTGGCCAGCTGCTGCCTGCCAAGAGCCGCCTGGTCCTTATTCATCGCCGCGACCTCCGCCAGCATTTGGGCCAGAGCTGTTATGGGCTATTGCGGTTCCGTCATGTCTCCTCTGCTGAATCCCAGTTGGGTGCCAATGTGGCGGCCTGTTGCCACTGCGGGTTCTCTCAGAGAGACTCAGAGACAGCGGACGGTTCAACGTATAATTTATTTAACCCTTTTTCACGAATGTGGAGTCGTTCGCAGGCCTTACCTCCCGGTTCGTGCTGCCGACTCCACTTCAATCCTCCGTCCAGCTCCAGCACGCTACTGAGTTTTTAAAAGAGGACAGTCATTAGACAAGTGACTGCCGGTGTACTAATTACTCACCTAGTCCTGCTCCCCAGAGCTCTCTCCACAGCTCTCTCCTGCAGCTGATGCACCACGCCACCTCCACAGCCATGTTGATAGGTCCACACAGACTTCAAGCCAGAACTTCTGGACAGGCGCACAAAACCACAAAGCGTGTGCATAATCATCAGGTGTGTTATCTGTGCAATGTGAGCAGATGTTTGAGTGTGTTAGACCCATCCTGAACATCCTTTGTCCTGTATAGTGTGTTCTATGAAGAATTTTGTATTGTATGAGCTGTAAATTAGGATTTTGAGTCATTCTGAAGGTGTTCAAACATATTTGTGGCCAGAAGCTATGACTAGAACTGATGGATAAATCTGCCTCCCATTTTGAGGACGGTAGAGACATTGTGTCATCTATCTTAGTCAATAATTTATATATTTTTGATAGTAGTTTTGGGGTGCAGATGCTTAGAAATTCTGCTACCCTAAATGGGAGTTGTAAGTCTGGTTGGTGGAGGATATATTTCTTTGTTATTATAGACTTAAGTTGTTGATATTCCAGGAATTTATTGCTGCCTATCTCATGTTGTGATATGAGCTCATCAAATGAAATAAAATGTCCATTTTGGATTATATGTTCCAGATGTTTGATTCCTTTGATCTTCCACAGAGTAAAGTTTAGCATTTTTTTGTTTTACAGGATGTCAGGATGGTTCCAGATGGGTGTAAGCTTACACGGGACAAGTGAAAACTTTGTTATTTTAAGAAATTCCCACCAGGCTGTAAGAGAGGTGCTGATGTTAATGCTTTTGAAACATTTGTGATTTTTTACGTTTTGACTAATAAGTGGCAGGTCAGAGATTTCCAGATTATCACACAATGCTTGTTCTATATTTATCCATGGTTCATCTATTGGGCTAGGTTTAAACCATTTTGATATATAACGTAACCTATTGGCTAAGGAATAGTGCTGAAAATTAGGTAAATCTAATCCACCACTGTCCTTGGTCTTCTGTAGGGTTTTTAAACTAATACGTGGTGGTTTGTTTTTCCACAGAAATTTGGAGATGCATGAATCTAGTGACTTAAACCAAGTAGCAGGTGGTTTTATGGGGATCATTGAGAACAAATAGTTAACTTTTGGTAGTATCATCATTTTAATGGTTGTAACTCTCCCCATAAGTGATATAGGTAAGGACTTCCAACGAGAGAGATTGTCCTCTACTGTCTTTAATAATTGCACATAATTTAGCTTTGTTAGCTCTGAGAGCCTGGAGGAAATGTTTATGCCTAAATATCTAATATTTCCTGACTGTAAAGTGATCGCAGGTATATTCTGGACCCTACAGTTAATGGGCAGAACTGTGGTCTTAGACCAATTGATAGAGTAGTCAGAAAGTGCTGAGAATTTATTTATGAGTGTGATCGTGTGAGTGAGAGACATCTGGTAGTTCTGAAGGAAAAGTAATACATCATCAGCATAAAGACTTATTTTATGCTCAATATTTTGGGGTTGGATGCCTTTAATATTTCTATCTTGTCTGATAGCAGCTGCTAAAGGTTTGATGAAAATTGCCAAAAGTGAGGGCGAAAGTGGGCAACCCTGTCTTGTACTTCTCTGCAGACTGAAGCTTGGAGAAGTTTGATCATTTGTCCTGACACTTGCATTTGGGGAGTCAGATTATTTTCTTGTGAGGAGATAAGAGGCTTTAATAATAATATCTTGCAAGAGAGAACAACACACTACAGAATACAGAGCTGCTCTGACCACTGAAGCAAAAACACACAGTTATATTGCCCGCTCATCACGTCATCTGTTTTTGGGTATAGTTGATTGTTCTTCTAACTTTCCTCCCCAACCATCAGTTGAGGTTACCCAGACACACTCGTAAATACCAGCCTAACCCTGTCCCCCCTAAAGTGCAGCTATCTCATTATAACAAGCCCACCATTGTAAAGAGGAATTTAAGAAAACAGGGCAGGGTGGTACCTTGCAGCTCGGTCATTTGCAGGTTATACACAGTAACACTCAATACAATGCATATAAGAATTATTTTCCATTACATTCCTCCCTTTTGATTATAATAATACCATTATATTAATCAACCCAAAAGAAACAAGGAAAATAATAACTTTATCTGTAAAACATCAGCCTGCATTTGCACACAACGCGAGTTTAAAATGCAGGCATCACAGTGATAAAGGGTCCAATGATAAACAATCAAAACATGAACAATTAAACATGATTATCTTCATCCCTCTCTAAGTCAGCGTCACTAGAGGAAAAATTTTGAAAGCAAGAAAGTTATTTGAGTCATTTGAATCATTTGGTTAGATACATACAATGAGGCCTCGCACACAGGGAACAATACAGCAGCCCTGTATTATTGCTTCCTGTGAAATCAAGATACAATGTGCACATGCTGGTTACAAATAAGAAAATACAAACAACAAACAGTTTCTGCCATGGTTCACACCATGTGTATGATCATCTTCATCGCAGGTCTCAGTAAGGATGTTTCAATCTTCGGTGTCAGAGGTTACTAGCACTTAACACACCGGTGGAGTACAGCTTTTACTGCTGACTCTTATCTTTGTCCTTCCGGGCGTGTTGTTTAGGCTGATGTTATGTCAGGGTGGAAGTCATCTACTGGTTCTGGTACCTTCTTACAGTGACTGGCATGAATCCAGGCTGCTCTCTCTGCAACTTTAACAGCTGTGTGAGTGACCAGTAGCACCTGGAACGGGCCTTGCTAACGTTTGGACTTCCAATGTTTCCTGCAAAGTTCCTTCACCACCTGTCATCTGGTTGGAGTGGGTGCAGAGGTGTGTTTTCTGTGGCTGGAAGGGCTGCTTTTACTCTCTGTGAAACTTGAGATAGAACAGTGGAAAGGTTTCGACAGTAAGACAACATAGCATCATCACAAACAGTTGTGGAAGGGAGGGGTCTGGTTACAGGTCCCAATCCCAGGTTAGGAGGTCTGCCAAATAAAATTTCAAATGGGCTGAGATTCACTCGAGCTCTGATTCTCATTCTCATGTAGGTAAGCACAATAGGTAATGCTTTTGTCCATGGCAGACCTGTTTCTTCACAACATTTGGCTAACTTGGACTTTCATGAACCATTTTCTCTTTCCACAGCACCTCCACTCTATGGATGATAAGCACAATGTGTGCGCAATCTTATTCCCATGAATTTACCAACCTTAGTCAATGCAGTGTTTACAAAATGTGTGCCATTATCACTGCTGATCTTCTCTGGAATGCTCATCTAGGAATGATTTCTGTTTAGCAGTGTTTTAGTCACTGCATTACTGTTTGCATGTTTTGCAGGGAAAACTTCAACCCATTTACTAAACACGTCCACTATTACTAGTGCATATTTCTTTCCTTCAGCTGGTGTGAGTTCAACAAAATCCATCATCAAATGTTCAAAAGGTCTCTCTGGTGGAGTGTGTGCAGCTTGTGATGTGTGTAATATCTTTCCTAAATTATGTGTGGCACAAACCATACATGACTGACAGTATTTTTGCGCATATGAACTGAACCCTTTTGTGAACCACTGAGCACTGACAGGGTTTACCATCAGGTCCCATCCAAACACCATCCGTATGACTTGCACCCACAGAGGACCAAATGTGTTTTTCATCTGCAGAGGCAAAAGTTTGCAAAGCATGGAGATCTGTGAGGGAGTCTTCTGCCTGCAAAGAGAGGGAAGCGAAAACAGGACAAGATTTAGCTGCTTGCTTAGCTGCAGCATCAGCTCTGGCATTGCCACAAGCAACAGGATCGTCTGAGTTAGTGTGAGCCGCACACTTACAGACCGAGATTGCTGTAGGCAAAAGGATCGCATCAAGAAGATCAGAAACCTGCTTGGAGTTCAGAATAGTTTTACCATCTGATTTAAGGAAATGCCTGTGTTTCCACAGCGCACCAAAGTCATGAACAACACCAAAAGCATATCTGGAATCTGTGTAAATGGTGACAGACTTACCAGCTGCCAACTTACAAGCTTCAGTAAGTGCAATAAGCTCAGCAGTTTGAGCAGAGAAATGTTTAGGAAGAGAACCAGACAGCAAAGTGTCATGTGATGAACATACTGCAAACCAAACACAGTTAGTACCTGTGGCTGGATCACGCAAAGCTGATCCATCTACAAAAAGAATCATGTCAGAGTTTGGAAGAGGAGTCTCTAAAAGATCAGGTCGGGGTGTACAAACTTGTTCCAAAACAGCTTCACAGTCATGAGGCTCCCCATCCTCAGGAGTCGGAAGCAAAGTAGCAGGATTCAGAACAGTACAATGTTTAACAGTGACATTTGGCATATCAAGGAGCACAGAGGTGTATCTGAGCCAACGAGCAGTTGAAAGATGTGAAGTTTTCTGCTCGAGAAGAATAATGGCAACAGCATGAGGAACCAAAACAGTCAAATTAGCGTAGCCCACAATATCTCGGGAGGCCAGGACAGCTTTCTCTGCAGCTGCAACAGCACGAAGACAACCAGGCAGGCCTGCAGCCACAGAGTCCAGTTTTGCTGAGAAATAAGCCACTGGCCTTTGCCTGCCCCCATGTTCCTGCATAAGAACATATGTCATACAACCATGCTTCTCATCAACTGCCATTATGAAAGGTTTATGAGGATCTGGAATGCCAAGTGTTGGTGCTGTTTGAAGAGCCAGCTTAAGCTGAATAAAGGCTGATTCAGCCTCAGGAGTCCATGGAACACGATCAGCTGACTGGAGGCCTTTTCCATGGATAAGAGCACCTAAGGGAGCTTCGAGAAAAGAGTAGTTAGGAATACAGTTCCTGCAGTAAGATGTTATACCTAAGAATGACATAAGCTGTTTTTTAGTAACCGGTTTAGGAATGTTCTGAACCTCAGCAACACGTTTAGGAGAAAGTGAGCGCCCATCCTTAGAAATCACATGACCCAAAAAGGTGACTTTGTCCTGTACAAACTGTAACTTAGAAAGGCTGGTTTTATGGCCATAAGAATGAAGATGTTTCAACAGATTCACTGTGTCTTTTTCCCACTGTTGTTTAGATGGACTACATAAAAGGATGTCCTCCACATACTGCAAAAGAGCAGAGCCTGTGGTTAATTGAAGTTAATCCAGACTAGCTTTGAGGGCAGCATTGTAAATAGTTGGACTTTCACAGTACCCCTGGCATAACCGGGTAAAAGTCCAAGATCTCCCTTCAAACTAAAAAGCAAACCAAAATGGGCTATCAGGGTGCACTGGTGCAGAGAAAAATGCATTAGACAAGTCAACCACTGAGAAAAACTGTGCATCTGATGGAATTTGAGACAAAATAGTGTGTGGGTTGGGCACAGTAGGAGCACGTGGCTGAACTGCAGCATTCACCGCTTGGAGGTCCTGTACAAAACGCCATTCATCTGGCTGGCCAGCATCTTTAATCTTTTTAACAGGAAAAAATGGATTGCGCACAGGTGAATTTTCACAAGGAACAATAACGCCTGTTTTCTGAAAAGATTGAAAAACAGGTTTAATCCCTGATTCTGTGGTAGGAATTAATTCCACAGTTCTTTGACAATGCATTGTACTCAAAAATGTTTTTTTGTATGCTGACAATCGTTCAGAAAACATCAAATTTGGATCAGCAGGTGAAACGGTCCAATCCGTTTCTTTCTGACATGTAGCAACAAACTCTCCCACACCTTGTCAATGCCAGTGTGTAGGTTTGGCCAAGGAAATGTGAGGGCGAGTACCACAAACATTAAAAAAATCAAATTGCTCTGGAGTGAGCGACACAGCCAATAAAGTAGGCGCACATATTTTTTCACTTCTTCTCATAGTCATTGTCAGGCCCCAAAGAAATGTGTGATGTGCAGTGCAAATCAGCAGGTTGCATGAAATCAGAAAGGGGTGAAACTAACGCTTTTGCTTCTTCCACTAGTTGTTGTGAAAAAGGAGAGTTGGGAAGTTTCCACTCATAAGCATATGTAAGTGCAGATGAATCAAACTGCACTGCTGTGAAAACTTTGTCAGGCTGTAACATAACGTTAACACCCTCTGGTGTAGATGTTAAAATAATGCCTAATTTACACATGAGATCACGGCCCATCAGGTTAATGGGACACAACTCTGATAACAAAAATGAGTGTTTGAAGGAGAGCCCATCGGGAGTGACACATGCAATGGGCGATGTCATTTTCTCCTTCACAACCTGGCCTGATGCAGACATAGAGTAAACGTGGTTTCCACTTAACTTTGGAGGACAATCAAACTCCCCTGACGTCACTACTGATGAACATAAGTTCCTATATTCTGAGAGAAATATCTTTGCTCTAGGACGGAAATAGCATGCAAAACTTTACTACGTGAATCACAGTCGGCAAGCGTTTCTTCACTGCACAGAGCAGGAAAAATGTGTGAGTGTGTTGTGCTATCACCCATTAGTGGAGGCTCCGCTGGCGCGTGACGTCCAGAACCTGCCTCCCATACTCAGTCAGCCTTTTTGCCCAATTTCATCACTTTTCAGCTGTGGACAGTCCTTCTTCCAGTGTCCAGTCTGGCCACAGTAAAAACAAATATTCAGATCATAGCTCTGGCGTGGCCCATTTCGACCTCCTCTCCCACACGTCCACGTCTTCGACTTCGGCCTCGTCCTCTGTTTACACCAACTGCGTAATACATGGTCATGGCTGCCAAATGCAGCTCCTTTTCACACTTGTCCCTTTTGGTTGTCTTACGCGTCTCAACTTGGTTATGAGCATGGCGAGCATATCGGCGAACGTCAGCCAAACGAGGACCCTCACACCATCCCACGTAAATGTTCTTTACTTCAGTGGCGACATCTGGCATGAGGCCTTTAATTATTGCATTGCATGCAATACTCTCCCGTGGTCCTGATTCATTACCCAAATCCGTTGGTCTCTGATGACCGCTGTGCTTGCTGACTTCCTCAAGGATGCGGTGTACAAAATCATCAGTCCCTTCACCGGGTTTCTGTTTGCAGGTGTAAATGTGGGACATATTGATTTTGGTTGGAAATTGAGTGGTGATGGCTTGACACAGTCTTTGGATGGCTGCTTCATATTGAGCGTTATCATTATGTCCTCGTTCACTGTTGGTAGGTTGCAAATCCAGTTGTAGCATACTGGCCTCTATTTTGCAGAGGTCGGTCGGTTTGAACTTTTTTGCCAATATGCGACGCAATTCAACCCCAGTCGGGCAGAATTGTGCGCAGAAATCTCGCAACTCGTCAGCAAAACGGGGTCCAGAATTCTCTGGATCTGGTAAGCATTGTTATGCTTCCATGAAGTCAGTCTCAGTCCAGGGTCGATAAACCAGTAATGGTCCAATGGGACCTGCAACTTTAACCATAGGCATGGTTTGAATCTGGTTTTGTTCTTTCTCACGTTTAGATCTCTGAAGTCCAGATTGTGGGTAAAGGATTTTTGTCACTTGCGTTAAAAGTTCTTGGGCAGGTACGCTGGAGAACCAAACGTCTTCCTTTTCCTCATCATCAGACCTATGTAACTGATGTTGTGAGGATGATGGAATTTCTTCCCGAGGGAGGATGGAAGAAGTCCCTTCTTCCCAAGAGCCAGAGGCTTGTGGCAGTTGTTGTTGCAGGTGTCGTGGAGGACAGGAGTCCAGGTCTGGATCCGGCACAGCGAGAGCGCTCAGGGTGGGGTAAAGAGGAGAAAAAGTGTTATCAGTGGAATATGGTGGTGGTTTAAAAGAAGATTCAGTCTTAATCAGAGCTGAATTATCTTTTCGTCCACATACTAAATTATTATCATCATTCCGTCATGGCATTTGTTTAACATTTTTCTTTCTTTCTCTTAATACACTTTATTTTTTCCAACATTCTATACCTTTCTTACTTCTTATTTAAACTTAATTTTCTTTTTTTTGCTTCATCTCTTTCTCATATTTGCAAAACTTTTCTTCTAATTTTCTTATTTCTAACATACTAAAAGAATCTTCAGGTGGAAAACCTCTGGACCATATTTCTTTTTCATTTCATCATGCTTAGGTCCCCCGGTAGGGTCAAAAGTCTGAGACCTACTGTTTCCCATTCTCAGACTTGGAATGGGGAAATATATTCCTTCACTCAAAGGACGTCTCCAATGAGGACCTTAATCTGCACTCACACTTCTTCGGAGTACTTCACACTTCTTCGGACTGCTTCAAGAGGTTCACTTACCCGTGAAATCTCTGTCTCACTAATGACACAACCGGGAAACCCTCTTTTATTCAAATAAAAACTAAAAAGCAGTCCTATCATCTCAGACTATCATATTTCAAAAATGATCCCAGCGCTGGTATTCAGGAAAAGGACCTGCCAGTCCTCTCTCTCAGAAAAGGCCTTGGAGGTATGAGGCTGGAACAGCTACTTCAGTCCAGGCTGGCCATGCACTGCGGTCCGGTCCAGAGACACCAGTTGAGGGATCCTGTTCGTGACGCCAAAATTGTGGTGGAAATTTAGTAACGCACAGAGTCAGTTATTTTCTTCTGAGGAGATAAGAAGCTTTAATAATAATATATTGCAAGAGAGAACAACACAGTACAGAATACAGAGTTGCTCTGACCACTGAAGCAAAAACACACAGTTATATTGCCCGCTCATCACGTCATCTGTCTTTGGTTGATAGTTGATTGTTCTTCTAACTTTCCTCCCCAACCATCAGTTTAGGTTACCCAAAAGGAGTGTATTGCTTCATCACAAGTATGCTTCTTTCACATACAGGGTAATATGAAGAATTTTATGCCTGAAACCTATTTAGACATGCAAAAATATGAAGGAAAAAGCAGTTTTAACTTGGTTTGAGTGAAGGAATTCATTTTATATCAAAATCCGAAGTTGTGTAGAACTCGTGTAAAGAAGCTTATTCTCGGATTCTTAAAGGTTTAGTGTTGTTCTTTTGTATACTGCAAAGTAATACTTTCTTTTTTGTTTAAACCTATTCAGATATGGATAAATATGAAGGACAAAGCAGTTTTAACTTGGTTTGAGTGAAGGAATTAATTTCATATCAAAATCCGAAATTGTGTAGAACTTGTGAAAAGAAGCTTATTCTCGGATTCCTGAAAAAAATTAGTGTTGTTGTTTCCTATCCTGAAAAGTACTACGTTCTTTTTTGTACAGAGACATTGTGTCATCTATCTTAGACAATAATCTATATATTTTTGATAGTAGTTTTGGGGTGCAGATGCTTAGAAATTCTGCTACACTAATCGGGAGTTGTAAGTCTGCTTGGTGGAGGATATATTTCTTTGTTATTATAGACTTAAGTTGTTGATATTCTAGGAATTTATTGCTGCCTATCTCATGTTGTGATATGAGTTCATCAAATGAAATAAAATGTCCATTTTGGATTATATGTTCCAGATGTTTGATTCCTTTGATCTTCCACAGAGTAAAGTTTAGCATTTTTTTGTTTTGCAGGATGTCAGGATTGTTCCAGATGGGTGTAAGCTTACACGGGACAAGTGAAGACTTTGTTATTTTAAGAAATTCCCACCAGGCTGTCAGAGAACATTTGTGATTTTTTACGTTTTGACTAATAAGTGGCAGGTCAGAGATTTCCAGATTATCACACAATGCTTGTTCTATATTTATCCATGGTTCATCTATTGGGCTAGGTTTAAACCATTTTGATATATAACGTAACCTATTGGCTAAGGAATAGTGCTGAAAATTAGGTAAATCTAATCCACCACTGTCCTTGGTCTTCTGTAGGGTTTTTAAACTAATACGTGGTGGTTTGTTTTTCCACAGAAATTTGGAGATGCATGAATCTAGTGACTTAAACCAAGTAGCAGGTGGTTTTATGGGGATCATTGAGAACAAATAGTTAACATTTGGTAGTATCATCATTTTAATGGTTGTAACTCTCCCCATAAGTGATATAGGTAAGGACTTCCAACGAGAGAGATCGTCCTCTACTGTCTTTAAAAATTCCACATTGTGGCGGCCTGTTGCCACTGCGGGTTCATTCAGAGAGACTCAGAGACAGCGGACGGTTCAACCTATAGTTTATTTAACCCTTTTTCACGAATGTGGAGTCGTTCGCAGGCCTTCCCTCCCGGTTCGTGCTGCCCACTCCACTTCAATCCTCCTTCCAGCTCTGAGTTCTTAAAAGAGGAGAGTGATTAGACAAGTGACTGCCGGTGTACTAATCACTCACCTAGTCCTGCTCCCCAGAGCTCTCTCCACAGCTCTCTCCTGCAGCTGATGCACCACGCCCCCTCCACATACCTCAACCGCCTGACCTTGGCCGGGGAGCGGTCTGGCCTAACCTACTTCCCCCCCCACCTCGCCATGCGAGCTGGAAAGGAAGTCAGCCACCGCCATCTGTGCCCATAAAAAGGCTGTAGTGCCAGATACCAGCGGGTGATCCATGCATTGACATTTTTCATTCGGTGGAGCCACTGGAGGGGAGCATGGTCCGAGCAGAGGGTGAATGGGCGCCCCAGCAAGTAATACCGCAGGGCGCCGACCACCCACCGGATGGCCAGGCACTCCCTCTCCACCGTGTTGTATCTGGTCTCCCTCTCGGATAGTTTCCGGCTGATGTAAAGCAGTAGGCGGTCAACGCCCCGCACCTGCTGGGACAGAACAGCCCCCAACCCCCTTCTCGATGCATCAGTCTGCAGGACAAATGGGAGAGAGGAGTTAGGTGTGTGGAGAAGAGGCTCCCCACAGAGGGTCTGCTTTACCCTCTCAAGTGACGCCTGGCACTGCTCCGTCCACCGGACCGGATTAGAGGCACCTTTTGGGGTAAGGTCGGTCAAGGGGCTGGTCAGCTCCGCGAAGTTGGGAATAAATCGCCGGTAATATCCGGCCAGCCCCAAAAACCGCCTCACCTCTTTCTTGGTCTTAGGTTTTGGGCAGGCTGCAATCGTTGCTGTCTTGTCTACCTGTGGACGCACCTGTCCGCCGCCCAAGTGGTACCCCAGATACCTTACCTCCCTCCGTCCAACTGCACACTTCTTTGGGTTGGCCGTGAGCCCCGCCTGCCACAGTGACTCCAGCACTGCCGCCACCTGCTGATCATGCTCCGCCCAGCTGTTGCTATGGATGATGACGTCATCCAGGTAAGCGGCAGCATACGCAGCATGCGGCCGCAGGACCCGATCCATAAGGCGTTGAAATGTGGCTTGGGCCCCGAACAACCCGAACGGAAGTGTGACAAATTGGTACAACCCGTACGGAGTGGAGAAGGCCGTTTTTTCCTTAGACTCTGGAGACAAGGGAATCTGCCAGTAGCCCTTGGTCAAATCCAGTGTCGTAAAAAAACGATCAGTGCCCAGGCGATCCAGGAGCTCGTCGACCCGGGGCATAGGATAGGCATCAAATCGTGACACATCATTCACCTCGCGATAGTCCATCCCAATACGCTCAAATGGGACCTCAATCAGCGGCAATGGGCGCAAAGTGCTTTCAGGATGGCCTGTTGGTTAACCAACTGGCATTCGGAGCAGGACGCACACGTCTGCCCGAATGCCTGGCCAATATTATACGATTCATTGTTTTTTCATACCCCATATGCCCCGCCATCGGGTTATAATGAGCCGCCTGGAAAATGATTTCCCGACAGCTTTTCGGCACCAACAGCTGTGTTATGATTTCCTCTGTCTGAGTGTCACGACTCACTCTGTCCCTGCACAATGAAAAATGCGGATATGTTAGCACTGCGTCAGGGTGCACCATATGACCATCAATTTTTATCACCTGATCCAAGGCATAGCGTAGAGTATCATCACGAGACTGCTCGAGTGGACAATCTTCCATGGAGTCGAACACGGGAACCGACGGAGCCGCCTGTTAAGGTACCGTCGGCTCCCCCTCCCCGTCTGCAGTGTCGGACAACCTCGCGTCACCGCTGAGGACAGCACACATATCCCATGACCCTGACGGTCGTGAGCGCACCCCCACACACTGCCCCACTAATCTATCAAACCCGGGCCAATGGGTTCCCAAAATCAGGGGGTGCGCCAGGCAGGAGCTAACCGCGGCCTTCACACTATGCTTTTTCCCCTTATAGCGAATTTCAACCGGGACCACGGGGTATCTGTGAATATCCCCATGCACACACCTAATATCCACCCATTCTGCCTCTATCAAAGCCCCAGGTCGAATCAGATTCTGGTGAACTATACTGTGTGCAGCCCGAGTCCACTATTGCCTGATGTGTACCCCCCTGAATCCTTACCGGAACGCTGTACGTCCCTCCTGGACCGGGGGAGGGCGCTGGAGGGCCAACAACCCGAATCACCTGTCCGACCTCCATGAGCGGGCACTCGCGACGAAAATGACCGGGCTGCCCTCAACTCCAACACCCCTGCCCCGCCACCTGAGGGACCCTCTGTGGGTCGGGAGCAGGACTTGTAGCGGCTGGAACATGGGGTGGAAAGAGAGGGCAGGAAAGGTTAGTGCGGGGGAGAGGAGACGGTCGTGCTGTTGCCAGCTGAGAGCCAGCTTTTGACAGCCTCCTCCGGGGCGCTGGTGTTGGCCGGCCCAGCGATGCTGGCCGAGCCTCCGGTGTCCGGCCCTGGAAAAAAACGGCCAGATGGTCCTCCGCATGGGTGATCGCGGCCTCCAGGTCAGTGGGTCGGTGGCAGCGTACCCACTCCGCCGTACCACTTGGCAGCCCCTCCATTCGAGTCCCCTGGCAGCAGCCACCGTGTCGCTGCGTCGGTCAACTGCTGCGCATAGGTGAACGGGCGGTCCGTGGGGCCCAGTTTGGTCCTTCTGAACCGGCGGCGATGGTCCTCCGCCGAGTACCCCAGGCGATCCAGGACTGCCCTCTTGACGTCCGCGTACTGGCTTCGAGAGCGAGCAGGAAGGCTCAGCGCCGCCGTTTGGGCGTCCCCAGACAGGAGGGGAAGCAACCGCACGGCCCACTCCACCTCCGGCCATCTGCACGCCGCCGCCGTTGCCTCGAACATCCCCAGAAATGACTAAGGGTCGTCTTCAGGCGTCATGTTATACAGGACGACCCCTGCGAGCGAGGGGGCCGGTGCCGCTGCCCCGGCTCGAGCCACCAGTGCATCCAGCAGCTCCGTCTGCCGTTCCGCCTGGCCCTGCAGTGTGGCCAGCTGCTGCCTGCCAAGAGCCGCCTGGTCCTTATTCATCGCCGCGACCTCCGCCAGCATTTGGGCCAGAGCTGTTATGGGCTATTGCGGTTCCGTCATGTCTCCTCTGCTGAATCCCAGTTGGGTGCCAATGTGGCGGCCTGTTGCCACTGCGGGTTCTCTCAGAGAGACAGCGGACGGTTCAACGTATAATTTATTTAACCCTTTTTCACGAATGTGGAGTCGTTCGCAGGCCTTACCTCCCGGTTCGTGCTGCCGACTCCACTTCAATCCTCCTTCCAGCTCCAGCACGCTACTGAGTTTTTAAAAGAGGACAATCATTAGACAAGTGACTGCCGGTGTACTAATTACTCACCTAGTCCTGCTCCCCAGAGCTCTCTCCACAGCTCTCTCCTGCAGCTGATGCACCACGCCACCTCCACAGCCATGTTGATAGGTCCACACAGACTTCAAGCCAGAACTTCTGGACAGGCGCACAAAACCACAAAGCGTGTGCATAATCATCAGGTGTGTTATCTGTGCAATGTGAGCAGATGTTTGAGTGTGTTAGACCCATCCTGAACATCCTTTGTCCTGTATAGTGTGTTCTATGAAGAATTTTGTATTGTATGAGCTGTAAATTAGGATTTTGAGTCATTCTGAAGGTGTTCAAACATATTTGTGGCCAGAAGCTATGACTAGAACTGATGGATAAATCTGCCTCCCATTTTGAGGACGGTAGAGACATTGTGTCATCTATCTTAGACAATAATTTATATATTTTTGATAGTAGTTTTGGGGTGCAGATGCTTAGAAATTCTGCTACCCTAAATGGGAGTTGTAAGTCTGGTTGGTGGAGGATATATTTCTTTGTTATTATAGACTTAAGTTGTTGATATTCTAGGAATTTATTGCTGCCTATCTCATGTTGTGATATGAGTTCATCAAATGAAATAAAATGTCCATTTTGGATTATATGTTCCAGATGTTTGATTCCTTTGATCTTCCACAGAGTAAAGTTTAGCATTTTTTTGTTTTGCAGGATGTCAGGATTGTTCCAGATGGGTGTAAGCTTACACGGGACAAGTGAAGACTTTGTTATTTTAAGAAATTCCCACCAGGCTGTCAGAGAACATTTGTGATTTTTTACGTTTTGACTAATAAGTGGCAGGTCAGAGATTTCCAGATTATCACACAATGCTTGTTCTATATTTATCCATGGTTCATCTATTGGGCTAGGTTTAAACCATTTTGATATATAACGTAACCTATTGGCTAAGGAATAGTGCTGAAAATTAGGTAAATCTAATCCACCACTGTCCTTGGTCTTCTGTAGGGTTTTTAAACTAATACGTGGTGGTTTGTTTTTCCACAGAAATTTGGAGATGCATGAATCTAGTGACTTAAACCAAGTAGCAGGTGGTTTTATGGGGATCATTGAGAACAAATAGTTAACATTTGGTAGTATCATCATTTTAATGGTTGTAACTCTCCCCATAAGTGATATAGGTAAGGACTTCCAACGAGAGAGATCGTCCTCTACTGTCTTTAAAAATTCCACATTGTGGCGGCCTGTTGCCACTGCGGGTTCATTCAGAGAGACTCAGAGACAGCGGACGGTTCAACCTATAGTTTATTTAACCCTTTTTCACGAATGTGGAGTCGTTCGCAGGCCTTCCCTCCCGGTTCGTGCTGCCCACTCAACTTCAATCCTCCTTCCAGCTCTGAGTTCTTAAAAGAGGAGAGTGATTAGACAAGTGACTGCCGGTGTACTAATCACTCACCTAGTCCTGCTCCCCAGAGCTCTCTCCACAGCTCTCTCCTGCAGCTGATGCACCACGCCCCCTCCACATACCTCAACCGCCTGACCTTGGCCGGGGAGCGGTCTGGCCTAACCTACTCCCCCCCCCACCTCGCCATGCGAGCTGGAAAGGAAGTCGGCCACCGCCATCTGTGCCCATAAAAAGGCTGTAGTGCCAGATACCAGCGGGTGATCCATGCATTGACATTTTTCATTCGGTGGAGCCACTGGAGGGGAGCATGGTCCGAGCAGAGGGTGAATGGGCGCCCCAGCAAGTAATACCGCAGGGCGCCGACCACCCACCGGATGGCCAGGCACTCCCTCTCCACCGTGTTGTATCTGGTCTCCCTCTCGGATAGTTTCCGGCTGATGTAAAGCAGTAGGCGGTCAACGCCCCGCACCTGCTGGGACAGAACAGCCCCCAACCCCCTTCTCGATGCATCAGTCTGCAGGACAAATGGGAGAGAGGAGTTAGGTGTGTGGAGAAGAGGCTCCCCACAGAGGGTCTGCTTTACCCTCTCAAGTGACGCCTGGCACTGCTCCGTCCACCGGACCGGATTAGAGGCACCTTTTGGGGTAAGGTCGGTCAAGGGGCTGGTCAGCTCCGCGAAGTTGGGAATAAATCGCCGGTAATATCCGGCCAGCCCCAAAAACCGCCTCACCTCTTTCTTGGTCTTAGGTTTTGGGCAGGCTGCAATCGTTGCTGTCTTGTCTACCTGTGGACGCACCTGTCCGCCGCCCAAGTGGTACCCCAGATACCGTACCTCCCTCCGTCCAACTGCACACTTCTTTGGGTTGGCCGTGAGCCCCGCCTGCCACAGTGACTCCAGCACTGCCGCCCCCTGCTGATCATGCTCCGCCCAGCTGTTGCTATGGATGATGACGTCATCCAGGTAAGCGGCAGCATACGCAGCATGCGGCCGCAGGACCCGATCCATAAGGCGTTGAAATGTGGCTTGGGCCCCGAACAACCCGAACGGAAGTGTGACAAATTGGTACAACCCGTACGGAGTGGAGAAGGCCGTTTTTTCCTTAGACTCTGGAGACAAGGGAATCTGCCAGTAGCCCTTGGTCAAATCCAGTGTCGTAAAAAAACGATCAGTGCCCAGGCGATCCAGGAGCTCGTCGACCCGGGGCATAGGATAGGCATCAAATCGTGACACATCATTCACCTTGCGATAGTCCATCCCAATACGCTCAAATGGGACCTCAATCAGCGGCAATGGGCGCAAAGTGCTTTCAGGATGGCCTGTTGGTTAACCAACTGGCATTCGGAGCAGGACGCACACGTCTGCCCGAATGACTGTTTGATTTGAATGTGTTGTGTAAGTGTCCTGTTGAATGTTTGGGCTTTGACACTTCACTGTGGTTGTTAACTGTGTGGTGTGTCCTGAAATGTTATATGTTTGGGCTGTGTGACATGCTTAATGCTTGTCAGTAGCTACCCACTTATTCATATATAGCAACTGACAACATAAGAAGTCTGGACATACTTTGATAGTAGTTGTAGAAGTATCCTTATTGATTCATAGTGATAGAACAGTAGATGAACAGGTGCCTGCACGTCTCACGAAAATAAAATGGGTGTATGATTGCTGACGGCAGAGCAATACTGCCAAACTTATGAGTTCTTGTGGCAAACTTGATTCAGTGTCTTGACGTGTATACGCTGTTTCGCTGACTTGATTGTCACAAGAAACAAAGTGTGTTTGATAAGATCCGACCATTTTATTACGGGAGGATCAGTATGTATGGATTCTGATGTGACTGATAAACCAATTCGTATCTTAAGCATAATCTAATACGTGAGACAACGCCCTGGCACACAATCAAAAAAAAAAAGAGAGAGCGGTTTTGTGTCCCCACAGTCCATAATGTAGAAAAGAGAGAAAAAAGCCTTTCTGATTTGGTGTGTGTGCTCATAGTGCAGAGTGTAGAGAAAAGAGAGAAAAGAAAGCCGTTTTGGTGTCACGGGTGTTGTGACTTACACACACACATTTCTGAATTGAGAAAAGAAATTGTTTTAGAGGAAGCAGTAGAGTTTAGATCCCACATTTGTTGATAGGCATTCATTTATTTCTTCACTTCTGATGAAGTTTCAACAATAAACAACAAACTTTGTATTATGAGAAAGAACCAGACTCATTCTTCAGGAATCCGAAGATAAGCACGAATTCGGATTCTCCTATAAAACGAATTAATTAACTCAAACCAAGTTAAGACTGCCTTGTCCTTCATATTTATTCATGTCTAATCAAGTTTCAACGATAAACAACGTTGTACTTTGTAGAATGAGAAAGAACTTCTTCAGCAATAAGCATCTCTCGACATATGACGAAGTACAGATTTTGCTAGAAAATTAATTCCTTCTATTAGCCTGACTTAAAACTGTTTGTCCTCCTTATTTATCCACTTCAAATCAAGTTTCAACAAATAAAAAGATGTTGTAGTTTGAGAAAGTACAACTTAATCTTCAGCAATCAGTATAAAAAGAGGTGCAAATGCCAACCATACATACCTAAAAGGTGGAGCGGAAGTATTCAGCTACAAGTAGGTGTGAATGTTCGACTATAATTTGTAAAAAGCGGGTAAGAAAAGGTTCGAATGCCCGACTATATATTAACAAAAGCGGGAGGAGAGGTCTTCGGATGAGAGTGGGTGAGAATTTCCAACCATAATCTATAAAATACGGTGAAAAAAAATATGTGAATGCCTCATAGAACACTAAAAGCGGAAGTGTTCGGCTGCAAGAAGGTGTGAATGTCCGACTATATTTGGTGAAAAGCAGGTGAAGCAAGGTCTGAATGCCCAACCTTACATCATCAAAAGCGAGATCAGAGGTGTTTGGCTGCAAGAAGGCCATAGTTTTCCAAAAGCGGGTAAGGTGCGAATGTCCGACTAAATATCAATAAAATTTTGGGTGGAGGTCTTCGGATGCAAGTGGGTGTGAATATTCCACCATACAAGTATGGTGGAGAGGAAGCTGTGAATAGCCGACCATAGTTTGGAAAAAGCGGGTAAGAAAAGGTTTGAATGCCCGAACATACACCATCAAAAGAGGGAGCGGAGGTGTTCCGCTGTACGAAGGTGTGAATGTCCGACCATAGTTGGTAAAAAGCGGGTAAGAAAAGGTTAAAATACCCGACTGTACACAATCAATAGCGGGAGCGGATGTGTTCGGCTACAAGAAGATGTGAAAGTCCGACCATGGTTTGTAAAAAGCGGGTAAGAAAAGGTGCGAATGTCCGACAATGTATGATCAAAAGAGAGAGCGGAGGTTTTCGGATACAAGAAGGTTTGAATGTCCCACCATAGTTGGTAAAAAGCGGGTAAGAAAAGGTTCGAATGCCCGACTATACACCATCAAAAGCGGGAGCAGAGGTGTTCCGCTGTAAGACGGTGTGAATGTCCGACCATGGTTTGTAAAAAGCGGGAAGAAAAGGCTCGAAAGCCCGACTATACACCATCAAAAAGAAGGTTTGAATGTCCATCAATAATTGCTTTAAAACAAGAAAGTAAATTTTTGAATATCAAACCGCACATGATCATAAGCGGGAGAGGAGGTGTTCGGCTGCAAGAAGGTGTGAATGTCCACCCATAATTCATGAAAAATGCGTAAAAAAAAAGGTGCGAATGCCTAACAATACATTATCAAAAGCAGGTGTGAATGTCAGATCATAATTTGTAAAAAGCTGATGAGAAAGGGTGAGAATGCCCGACTATACACCATCAAATGCGGGAGCGGAGGTGTTCGGCTCTGAGTAGGTGTGAATGTCCGACCATAATTGCTGAAGAATGTGTTAGAAAAGGTAAGAATGCTGGACCATACATCATCAAAAGCGGGAGAGGTGGTGTTCGGCTGCAAAAAGGTGTGACTGTTCGACTAAAGTTTGTAAAAAGTGGGTAAGACAAGGTGCGAATGCCTGACAATGTATGATCAAAAGCGGGAGCGGAGGTGTTCAGCTGCAAGAAGGTCTACATGTCCATCAATAATTGCTAGAAAACATGAAAGAAACTTTTCGAAAATCAAACCGCACATGATCATAAGTGGGATAGGAGGTGTTCAGCTGCAAGGTGTGAATGTCCACCCATAATTCCTGAAAAATGGGCAAAAAAAAGGTGTGAATGCCCAACCATACATCATCAAAAGCAGGAGTGGAAGTGTTCGGCTACAAGAAGGTGTGAACGTCCAACCAAAATATGTAAAAAGAAGTTAAGAAAAGGTTCGAATATCCAACCAAACATAATCAAAAGCGGGAGCAGAGCTGTTCGACTGCAAGTAGGTGTGAATGTCAGATCATAATTTGCAAAAAGCTGATGAGAAAGGGTGAGAATGCCCGACTATACATCATCAAATGCGGGAGCGGAGTTGTTCGGCTGTGAGTAGGTGTGAATCTCCGACCATAATTGCTGAAAAATGTGTTAGAAAAGGTAAAAATGCCGGTCCATACATCATCAAAAGCGAGAGAGGTTGTGTTCGACTGCAAGTAGGTGTGAATGTCCAGCCATAATTACTCACAAACGGGTAAGAAAAGGTAGTAGCCAGACCATATATGATCAAAACAGGGAGCGGAGGTGGTTCAGCTGCAAGAAGGTTTGAATGTCAAACTAAAGTTCAAATATATTAACAAAAGCGGGAGGAGAAGTCTTCGGATGAGAGTGGTTGAAAATTTCCAACCATAATGTATAAAATGCGGTGAAAAAAAAGTTGTGATAGAACACTAAAAGGTGGAGCGGAAGTGTTCGGCTGCAAGAAGGTGTGAATGTCCGACTATATTTGGTGAAAAGCAGGTGAAGCAAGGTCTGAATGCCCAACCTTACATCATCAAAAGCAAGATCAGAGTTGTTTGGCTGCAAGAAGGCCATAGTTTGCCAAAAGCGGGTAAGGTGCGAATGTCCGACTAAATATCAACAAAATCTGGGGCGGAGGTCTTCGGATGCAAGTGGGTGTGAATATCCCACCATACAAGTATGGTGGAGAGGAAGCTGTGAATGTCCGACCATAGTTGGTAAAAAGCGGGTAAGAAAAGGTTAAAATACCTGACTGTACACAATCAATAGCGGGAGTGGAGTTGTTCGGCTACAAGAAGGTGTGAAAGTCCGACCATGGTTTGTAAAAACCGGGAAGAAAAGGCTCGAAAGCCCGACTATACACCATCAAAAAGAAGGTTTGAATGTCCATCAATAATTGCTTTAAAACAAGAAAGTAAATTTTCGAATATCAAACCGCACATGATCATAAGCGGGAGAGGAGGTGTTCGGCTGCAAGAAGGTGTGAATGTCCACCCATAATTCATGAAAAATGCGTAAAAAAAAAGGTGCGAATGCCTAACAATACATTATCAAAAGCAGGTGTGAATGTCAGATCATAATTTGTAAAAAGCTGATGAGAAAGGGTGAGAATGCCCGACTATACACCATCAAATGCGGGAGCGGAGGTGTTCGGCTCTGAGTAGGTGTGAATGTCCGACCATAATTGCTGAAGAATGTGTTAGAAAAGGTAAGAATGCTGGACCATACATCATCAAAAGCGGGAGAGGTGGTGTTCGGCTGCAAAAAGGTGTGACTTTTCGACTAAAGTTTGTAAAAAGTGGGTAAGACAAGGTGCGAATGCCTGACAATGTATGATCAAAAGCGGGAGCGGAGGTGTTCAGCTGCAAGAAGGTCTACATGTCCATCAATAATTGCTAGAAAACATGAAAGAAACTTTTCGAAAATCAAACCGCACATGATCATAAGTGGGATAGGAGGTGTTCAGCTGCAAGGTGTGAATGTCCACCCATAATTCCTGAAAAATGGGCAAAAAAAAGGTGTGAATGCCCAACCATACATCATCAAAAGCAGGAGTGGAAGTGTTCGGCTACAAGAAGGTGTGAACGTCCAACCAAAATATGTAAAAAGAAGTTAAGAAAAGGTTCGAATATCCAACCAAACATAATCAAAAGCGGGAGCAGAGCTGTTCGACTGCAAGTAGGTGTGAATGTCAGATCATAATTTGCAAAAAGCTGATGAGAAAGGGTGAGAATGCCCGACTATACATCATCAAATGCGGGAGCGGAGTTGTTCGGCTGTGAGTAGGTGTGAATCTCCGACCATAATTGCTGAAAAATGTGTTAGAAAAGGTAAAAATGCCGGTCCATACATCATCAAAAGCGAGAGAGGTTGTGTTCGACTGCAAGTAGGTGTGAATGTCCAGCCATAATTACTCACAAACGGGTAAGAAAAGGTAGTAGCCAGACCATATATGATCAAAACAGGGAGCGGAGGTGGTTCAGCTGCAAGAAGGTTTGAATGTCAAACTAAAGTTCAAATATATTAACAAAAGCGGGAGGAGAAGTCTTCGGATGAGAGTGGTTGAAAATTTCCAACCATAATGTATAAAATGCGGTGAAAAAAAAGTTGTGATAGAACACTAAAAGGTGGAGCGGAAGTGTTCGGCTGCAAGAAGGTGTGAATGTCCGACTATATTTGGTGAAAAGCAGGTGAAGCAAGGTCTGAATGCCCAACCTTACATCATCAAAAGCAAGATCAGAGTTGTTTGGCTGCAAGAAGGCCATAGTTTGCCAAAAGCGGGTAAGGTGCGAATGTCCGACTAAATATCAACAAAATCTGGGGCGGAGGTCTTCGGATGCAAGTGGGTGTGAATATCCCACCATACAAGTATGGTGGAGAGGAAGCTGTGAATGTCCGACCATAGTTGGTAAAAAGCGGGTAAGAAAAGGTTAAAATACCCGACTGTACACAATCAATAGCGGGAGTGGAGTTGTTCGGCTACAAGAAGGTGTGAAAGTCCGACCATGGTTTGTAAAAACCGGGAAGAAAAGGCTCGAAAGCCCGACTATACACCATCAAAAAGAAGGTTTGAATGTCCATCAATAATTGCTTTAAAACAAGAAAGTAAATTTTCGAATATCAAACCGCACATGATCATAAGCGGGAGAGGAGGTGTTCGGCTGCAAGAAGGTGTGAATGTCCACCCATAATTCATGAAAAATGCGTAAAAAAAAAGGTGCGAATGCCTAACAATACATTATCAAAAGCAGGTGTGAATGTCAGATCATAATTTGTAAAAAGCTGATGAGAAAGGGTGAGAATGCCCGACTATACACCATCAAATGCGGGAGCGGAGGTGTTCGGCTCTGAGTAGGTGTGAATGTCCGACCATAATTGCTGAAGAATGTGTTAGAAAAGGTAAGAATGCTGGACCATACATCATCAAAAGCGGGAGAGGTGGTGTTCGGCTGCAAAAAGGTGTGACTTTTCGACTAAAGTTTGTAAAAAGTGGGTAAGACAAGGTGCGAATGCCTGACAATGTATGATCAAAAGCGGGAGCGGAGGTGTTCAGCTGCAAGAAGGTCTACATGTCCATCAATAATTGCTAGAAAACATGAAAGAAACTTTTCGAAAATCAAACCGCACATGATCATAAGTGGGATAGGAGGTGTTCAGCTGCAAGGTGTGAATGTCCACCCATAATTCCTGAAAAATGGGCAAAAAAAAGGTGTGAATGCCCAACCATACATCATCAAAAGCAGGAGTGGAAGTGTTCGGCTACAAGAAGGTGTGAACGTCCAACCAAAATATGTAAAAAGAAGTTAAGAAAAGGTTTGAATATCCAACCAAACATAATCAAAAGCGGGAGCAGAGCTGTTCGACTGCAAGTAGGTGTGAATGTCAGATCATAATTTGCAAAAAGCTGATGAGAAAGGGTGAGAATGCCCGACTATACATCATCAAATGCGGGAGCGGAGTTGTTCGGCTGTGAGTAGGTGTGAATCTCCGACCATAATTGCTGAAAAATGTGTTAGAAAAGGTAAAAATGCCGGTCCATACATCATCAAAAGCGAGAGAGGTTGTGTTCGACTACAAATAGGTGTGAATGTCCAGCCATAATTACTCACAAACGGGTAAGAAAAGGTAGTAGCCAGACCATATATGATCAAAACAGGGAGCGGAGGTGGTTCAGCTGCAAGAAGGTTTGAATGTCAAACTAAAGTTCAAATATATTAACAAAAGCGGGAGGAGAAGTCTTCGGATGAGAGTGGTTGAAAATTTCCAACCATAATGTATAAAATGCGGTGAAAAACAAGGTGTGATAGAACACTAAAAGGTGGAGCGGAAGTGTTCGGCTGCAAGAAGGTGTGAATGTCCGACTATATTTGGTGAAAAGCAGGTGAAGCAAGGTCTGAATGCCCAACCTTACATCATCAAAAGCAAGATCAGAGTTGTTTGGCTGCAAGAAGGCCATAGTTTGCCAAAAGCGGGTAAGGTGCGAATGTCCGACTAAATATCAACAAAATTTGGGGCGGAGGTCTTCGGATGCAAGTGGGTGTGAATATCCCACCATACAAGTATGTTGGAGAGGAAGCTGTGAATAGCCGACCATAGTTTGGAAAAAGCGGGTAAGAAAAGGTTTGAATGCCCGAACATACACCATCAAAAGAGGGAGCGGAGGTGTTCCGCTGTACGAAGGTGTGAATGTCCAACCATACTTGGTAAAAAGCGGGTAAGAAAAGGTTAATATACCCGACTGTACACAATCAATAGCGGGAGCGGATGTGTTCGGCTACAAGAAGGTGTGACAGTCCGACCATGGTTTGTAAAAAGCGGGTAAGAAAAGGTGCGAATGTCCGACAATGTATGATCAAAAGAGAGAGCGGAGGTTTTCGGATACACGAAAGTTTGAATGTCCTACCATAGTTTGTAAATAGCGGGTAAGAAAAGGTTCGAATGCCCGACTATACACCATAAAAAGCGGGAGCTGAGGTGTTCCGCTGTAAGACGGTGTGAATGTCCGACCATAGTTGGTAAAAAGCGGGTAAGAAAAGGTTAAAATACCCGACTGTACAAAATCAATAGCGGGAGCGGAGTTGTTCGGCTACAAGAAGGTGTGAAAGTCCGACCATGGTTTGTAAAAAGCAGTTAAGAAAAGGTTCGAATATCCAACCAAACATAATCAAAAGCGGGAGCAGAGCTGTTCGACTGCAAGTAGGTGTGAATGTCGAGCCATAATTACTCACAAACGGGGGAAGAAAAGGTAGTATTGCCAGACCATACATGATCAAAACAGGGAGCGGAGGTTCAGCTGCAAGGTGTGAATGTCTGACTATAGTTTGTAAAAAGCGGGTAAGACAAGGTGCGAATGCCCGACAATGTATGATCAAAAGAGAGAGCGGAGATGTTCGGCTGCAAGGTCTGAATGTCCAACCATAATTTGTAAAAACCGGGTAAGAAAATGCTCGAAAGCCCGACTATACATCATCAAAAGCGGGAGCGGAGGTGTTCAGCTGCAAGAAGGTGTGAATGTTCGACTAAAGTTTGTAAAAAGCTGGTAAGACAAGGAGCGATGTCCCGACATTGTATGATCAAAAGCGGGAGCGGAGGTGTCCAGCTGTGAGTAGGTGTGAATGTCCGACCATAATTGCTGAAAAATGTGTTAGAAAAGGTAAGAATACTGGACCATACATCATCAAAAGCGGGAGAGGTGGTGTTCGGCTGCAAGAAGGTGTGAAAGTCCGACAATGGTTTGTAAAAAGCGGGTAATAAAAGGTTCGAATGCCCAAATATACATCATCAAAAACGGAAGCGGAGGTGTTCGGATGCAAGAAGGTGTGAACGTCCGACCAAAGTTTGTAAAAAGCAGTGAAAAGCGAGAAAAAGCTTTTCGTGAGTTCTGCATGATTTGGGATTTTGCTTATAAAATGCATTACTTCACTCAAACTATGTTAAAACTGATTTGTCCTTCATATTTACCATGTCTACAAAGATTTAAACAAAAAAACAACGTTGTACTTTGCAGTAAAAGAAAGAGCAAATCTAAAGTTTCAGGAATCCGAGTATAAGCCTGCTTTCATGAGTTCTGCACGATTTCGGATTTTGCTATAAAATGAATTGCTTTGCTCAAACCAAGTTAAAACTGCTTTGTCCTTCCATATTCATCAATGTCTAGATCGACTTCAACAAAGAAAAACATTGGACTTTGCAGTAGAAGAAGTTGAAATCCATCTACACATTGATAAATATGAAGGACAAAGCAGTTCCCACTTGCCCATAAGAAAATAAGCTTATTCTCGAATTCCTGATCCTTCAGTGTTGCTCTTTCTTCTACTGCAAAATACAATGTTGTTCTTTGTTGAGGTCGATCTAGACATTGATAAATATGAATGAAAAAGCAGTTTTAACTTGGTTTGAGTGAATGAATTCATTCTATACATAAAATCCGAAATCGTGCAGAACTCATGAAAATAAGCTTATTCTCGGATTCCTAAAACTTTTGATTTGCACTTTCTTTTACTGCAAAGTACAACGTTGTTTTTTGTTGAAATCTATCTAGACATTGATAAATACCAGCCGAAACTCTGCTGCCGCTTTTGATAATTTATGGTTGGGCATTCTTACCTTTTCTTACCCGCTTTTTACAAATTATGATCTTACATTCACACCTACTTGCAGTCGAACACCTTCTCATCCACTTATGATCATGTGCGGTTGGGCTTTCGCACCTTTTCTTACCCATTTTTCAGTAATTATGGGTGGACATTCAGACCTTCTTGCAGCCGAAAACCTCCGCTCCCGCTTTTGATGGTGTATAGTCGGGCTTTCGAGCCTTTTCTTCCCCGGTTTTTACAAATTATGGTTGGACATTCAGACCTTGCAGCCGAAAACCTCCGCTCCCTCTTTTGATCATACATCGTCAGGCATTCGCACCTACTTGCAGCCGAATACTTCCGCTCCACCTTTTAGTGATGTATGGTTGGCATTTGCACCTTTTCTTACCCTTTCTTACCCTACTGATTGCTTAAGATTAAGTTGTTTTTTCTCAAACTACAACATTTTTTTAATTGTTGAAACTTGATTTGAAGTGGATAAATAAGGAGGACAAACAGTTTTGAGTCAGGCTGATAGAAGGAATTAATTTTATAGCAAAATCTGTATTTCGTCATATGTCGAGAGATGCGTATTGCTGAAGAAGTACAAAGTACAACGTTGTTTATCGTTGAAACTTGATTAGACATGAATAAATATGAAGGACAAAGCAGTCTTAACTTGGTTAGAGTTAAGGTTTTATAGGAGAATCCGAATTCGTGCATAACTCGTAAAATAGAGCTTATTTTCGGATTCCTGAAGAATGAGTCTGGTTCTTTCTCATAATACAAAGTTTGTTGTTTATTGTTGAAACTTCATCAGAAGTGAAGAAATAAATGAATGCCTATCAACAAATGTGGGATCTAAACTCTAGTGCTTCCTCTAAAATAATTTCCTTTCTCAATTCAGAAATGTGTGTGTGTAAGTTACAACACCCGTGACACCAAAACGGCTTTCTTTTCTCTCTTTTCTCTACACTCTGCACTGTGAGAACACACACCAAATCAGAAAGGCTTTTTTCTCTCTTTTCTACATTATGGACTGTGGGGACACAAAACCGCTCTCTCTTTTTTTTTTTGATTGTGTGCCAGGGCGTTGTCTCACGTATTAGATTATGCTTACGATACGAATGGGTTTATCAGTCACATCAGAATCCATACATACTGATCCTCCCGTAATAAAATGGTCGGATCTTATCAAACACACTTTGTTTCTTGTGACAATCAAGTCAGCGAAACAGCGTATACACATCAAGACACTGAATCAAGTTTGCCACAAGAACTCATAAGTTTGGCAGTATTGCTCTGCCGTCAGCAATCATACACCCATTTTATTTTCGTGAGACATGTGCAGGCACCTGTTCATCTACTGTTCTATCACTATGAATTAGTTTATCTATTATCAATAAGGATACTTCTACAACTACTATCAAAGTATGTCCAGACTTCTTATGTTGTCAGTTGCTATATATGAATAAGTGGGTAGCTACTGACAAGCATTAAGCATGTCACACAGCCCAAACATATAACATTTCAGGACACACCACACAGTTAACAACCACCGTGAAGTGTCAAAGCCCAAACATGTAACATTCAACAGGACACTTACACAAGACATTCTAATCAAACAGTCAGACAACATACAAGAACATATACCCCAGCCGGCATTGCTCCCTGCCTATTTTCCTACAGCTCACTATGTGTGCGCACACCTTTATTCACAAACTCTTCAACTTATACTCTTTTACCAAAGCTGCTACAGCTCGATTGGCCGAATACCCTTAGATCCTATTTCGGTGAATTTGACATCTGCCTTACATGTAACAGATTAGCGGTTTAGCAGTTTTAATTTAGTTTGAGTGAAGGAATTCATTTTATAGCAAAATCCGAAATCGTGAAGAACTCATGAAAGTAAGCTTATTCTCGGATTCCTGAAACTTTAGATTTGCTCTTTCTTTTACTGCAAAGTACAACGTTGTTTTTTTTTTGTTTAAATCTTTCTAGACATGGTAAATATGAAGGACAAAGCAGTTTTAACATAGTTTGAGTGAAGGAATTCATTTTATAGATAAAATCCCAAGAGTCTGCTGAGAAAAGAGAGTGAATGCGAAGTAGACTTTAACACGGCTCTGGGAGCGAGCCGAGTGTGGGCTAACCGGGAGAATTGCTTGAAAGAAACGCGACACCGAATGAGCGGTCAGAACAAAGCCTCAATACGGTGTTCCCGTGGTGTTTTTGTTGCTGCCTTGTCGATTGCACAGGGGCAAGCGTTTCAACCAAGCAACGCTCACCATGGGGAAGGTGGCTATGGCAACTAGCCTGATGCCCTGCTCCCGCAGTGACGGATAATCGTACTCTGGTTTCTCTTCATAACATACAAGTCTTTCGCCTTTTACTAAAGACTTTCGTGGAGAGCAGCACTAATGAGTTGTTTCTATTTTTGGCAGGCTTTACCTTTGCGGGTGAAGCCCTTTCTGTCTGTGCAAAAGAAATCTTGTTACTGTGCAGAGTGACTTCTCTGAGTAGAGTCGCCTTACTTGTTGCGATTGTGCCGATGTTCGAAGCTGGAGTGCAAAGTTGTTGCTTGAATGGTGCTTGCTGGAGCATGCGGGAGTGCAAAGTTATACCATTTAAAAGGGCTGAAGAGTGCTCAGTGCAGCGGGTGGGCGGAGGTGCAACGTGACACTCTGGCCACCTATGGCCATAAAAAGAACACTGCTACAAGTGCGCATTGTGCCAGCAAGGGCCCTCGGACCTGAAACAGTGGACAGTTATCGCTTCTCGGCCTTTTGGCTAAGATCAAGTGTAGTATCTGTTCTTATCAGTTTAATGTGTCCTCTATACGAGGACTACATATTAAATGGATTTTTAAGAATAGGAGTTGAAAAAGAAGCTTGCTCCGTTCACTCCAAGCATCGACCCAGTACTGCAGTGCCGCTGGGAACGGTGCGCTCTTCTCTGCTCTTGTGAAAAAGCAAACAGCGGTGCAGGATGGAAGTTTCAGGGAGCCCAAGATGAAACTTTCTTTTAATCTGCTGAGAAAAGAGAGTGAATGCGAAGTAGACTTTAACACAGCTCTGGAAGCGAGCCGAGTGTGGGCTAACCGGGAGAATTGCTTGAAAGAAACGCGACACCGAATGAGTGGTCAGAACAAAGCCTCAATACGGTGTTCCCGTGGTGTTTGTGGCTGCCTTGTCTTTTGCACAGAGTAAAAGACAAGGCAGCCATCGAATAGGGCCCGATTGTTCCTACTTGGTCAGCCGAGGAGCAAGGGGGGGGGAGCAAGCGTCTCAACCAAGCAAATCCCACCAAGTAGGAACAATCGGGCCCTATTCGATTGCTGCAACACCTGAAAGAGATATTGATGCGAGACCCGATCAAAAGCTTTTTCAAAGTCTAAATTTAAGATGACAAGCCGGGTGTTTCTGTCTCTAGCGTAATCAATGATGTCTCGAATCAGTACGAGGCTGTCGGTGAGTTGTCTCTCTGAGATGGCACAAGCCTGGTCTGGGTGAATTACCTCCTCTAAAACAGAGGACATCCGTGTCGTTAAAACCTTGCTAAAAAGTTTACAGTCAAAGTTTAAAAGTGTGATGGGCCTCCAATTCTTTAGGTCAGTCTTATCATTTTTATCAAAAGTGAAGAAATAAATGAATGCCTATCAACAAATGTTGGATCTAAACTCTAGTGCTTCCTCTAAAATAATTTCCTTTCTCAATTTAGAAATGTGTGTGTGTAAGTCACAACACCCGTGACACCAAAACGGCTTTCTTTTCTCTACACTCTGCACTGTGAGCACACACACCAAATCAGAAAGGCTTTTTTCTCTCTTTTCTACATTATGGACTGTGGGGACACAAAACCGCTCTCTCTTTTTTTTTTTATCGTGTGCCAGGGCGTTGTCTCACGTATTAGATTGTGCTTAAGATACGAATGGGTTTTATCAGTCACATCAGAATCCATACATACTGATCCTCCCGTAATAAAATGGTCGGATCTTATCAAACACACTTTGTTTCTTGTGACAATCAAGTCAGCGAAACAGCGTATACACGTCAAGACACTGAATCAAGTTTGCCACAAGAACTCATAAGTTTGGCAGTATTGCTCTGCCGTCAGCAATCATACATCAATTTTATTTTCGTGAGACATGTGCAGGCACCTGTTCATCTACTGTTCTATCACTATGAATTAGTTTATCTATTATCAATAAGGATACTTCTACAACTACTCTATCAAAGTATGTCCGGACTTCTTACGTTGTCAGTTGCTATATATGAATAAGTGGGTAGCTACTGAGAAGCATTAAGCATGTCACACAGCCCAAACATATAACATTTCAGGACACACCACACAGTTAACAACCACAGTGAAGCGTGTCAAAGCCCAAACATGTAACATTCAACAGGACACTTACACAACACATTCAAATCAAACAGTCAGACAACATACAAGAACATATACCCCAGTCGGCATTGCTCCCTGCCTATTTTCCTACAGCTCACCATGTGTGCGCACACCTTTATTCACAAACTCTTCAACTTATACTCTTTTACCGAAGCTGCTACAGCTCGATTGGCCGAATACCGAATAATCCTAATTCGGTGAATTTGACATCTGCCTTACATGTAACAGATTAGCAGTTTAGCAGTTTTAATTTAGTTTGAGTGAAGGAATTCATTTTATAGCAAAATCCGAAATCGTGAAGAACTCATGAAAGTAAGCTTATTCTCGGATTCCTGAAACTTTAGATTTGCTATTTCTTTTACTGCAAAGTACAACGTTGGTTTTTTTGTTTAAATCTTTCAAGACATGGTAAATATGAAGGACAAAGCAGTTTTAACATAGTTTGAGTGAAGGAATTCATTTTATTGATAAAATCCCAAAAGTCTGCTGAGAAAAGAGAGTGAATGCGAAGTAGACTATAACACGGCTCTGGGAGCGAGCCGAGTGCGGGCTAACCGGGAGAATTGCTTGAAAGAAACGCGACACCGAATGAGCGGTCAGAACAAAGCCTCAATACGGTTTTCCCGTGGTGTTTTTGTTGCTGCCTTGTCTTTTGCACAGAGTAAAAGACAAGGCAGCCATCGAATAGAGCCCGATTGTTCCTACTTGGTCAGCCGAGGAGCAAGGGGGGGGGGGGGGAAAGCAGGCGTCTCAACCAAGCAAAGCTCACCATGGGGAAGGTGGCTATGCCAACTAGCCTGATGCCCTGCTCCCGCAGTGACGGATAATCGTACTCTGGTTTCTCTTCATAACGTACAAGTCTTTCGCCTTTTACTAAAGACTTCTGTGGAGAGCAGCACTAATGAGTTGTTTCTATTTTTGGCAGATTTACCTTTGCGGGTGAAGCCCTTTCTGTCTGTGCAAAAGAAATCTTGTTACTGTGCAGAGTGACTTCTCTGAGTAGAGTCGCCTTACTTGTTGCGACTGTGCCGATGTTCGAAGCTGGAGTGCAAAGTTGTTGCTTGAATGGTGCTTGCTGGAGCGTGCGGGAGTGCAAAGTTATACCATTTAAAAGGGCTGAAGAGTGCTCAGTGCAGCAGGTGGGCGGAGGTGCAAAGTGACACTCTGGCCACCTATGGCCATAAAAAGAACAGGGGTGTTAGCGGACAAGTGCGCATTGTGCCAGGAAGGGCCCTCGAACGTGAACCAGTGGACAGTTGTCGCTTCTCGGCCTTTTGGCTAAGATCAAGTGTAGTATCTGTTCTTATCAGTTTAATATCTGATATGTCCTCTATACGAGGACTACATATTAAATGGATTTTTAGCAATAGGAGTTGAAAAAGTAGCTTGCTCCGTTCACTCCAAGCATTGACCCCGTACTGCAGTGCCGCTGGGAACGGTGCGCTCTTCTCTACTCTTGTGAAAAAGCAAACAGCGGTGCAGGATGCAAGTTTCAGGGAGCCCAAGATGAAACTTTCTTTTAGTCTGCTGAGAAAAGAGAGTGAATGCGAAGTAGACTTTAACACGGCTCTGGGAGCGAGTCGAGTGCGGGCTAACCGGGAGAATTGCTTGAAAGAAACGCCATACCAAATGAGCGGTCAGAACAAAGCCTCAATACGGTGTTCCCGTTGTGTTTTTGTTGCTGCCGCTGTTTGCTTTTTCACAAGAGCGCACCTGTTGAGGGGGGGCCTGGGGGGGCCTGGGTGATGGTGGGTCTCAGGCCCGGGCTGCTGCGACTGGTGTGACCGGGTGGTTTGTTTGTTTGTTTTTTGTTGTTGTTTGTTTGTTTTTTGTAGAGGTCCTCCGGAGTGGGGTTGGGTTGAGTGGGGTGGGGCGGGATGGGTACCTTCTGGGGGTACAGTAGCTCCCAGAATATGGTCGCTGCAGGCCCCGAGCCTGGTGGACATCAGGCCCTCCTGTCCTGTGTTGGCTCCCTTTTAAAAAGTACAGAACTTAGAACAGGTCTAGTCCCTGGCTTTCGGCAGAACTGTCTTCTTTACTTTTTTTTTTCTTCCCCTTATCGTGTTCAGCATTATGGCAGCAGAATTGTAGTCTGAATACCTTTGATGCCAAACAGATTTGCTTTGCCAAGGGAAGTTTTATAAATGTAAAGCTCCCCTTGATGCCCATTTATTTATTTCTGTTTACAATATATGACATGTAATAGAACTGAACCGGACCGGGGGACAAGGAAAGAAGAAGAGGAAAGAAGAGAAAAACAGAACATACATCGCATACAACACAGCTGTGGATATAGATGACCTGAGACGACATGATAATACATCAACTGCTTAGCGACCATACTACTGGACTAATGAATGTGGTTGTGTGTTTGTGAGAACATGCAACACCCATGGCACAGGACCTACATGATAACCGTGCTTAGTTATGAGTGTATAAGCGTACAGGGCCACAATCCACAGCCCCCCCAAGCAATCAGAAGCAGGCAGAGAGGGCCACAAGACCCAGGCCACCAGCAGCCCCCACAGAGCACAGAACCCAGGAAGCCCACCGCAGGGGCAACCACGCATCCACCCAGAAGACTGCAGAGGAAGCCCCCGGAAAGAGCCCCCATAAGCATAGGGCAGAGGCCCTCCGGGAGCCAGGGGCAACAGCCCACCGACGTCGCCAGGCCCCAGCCGCCCAGACATGGGCCGTGCACTGGATCCGGGCCCCAGGAGCCCGAGCGCCCCCAAACCCCCCGACAGAGGCCCCACCCAATACCCAGGAGGGCCAAGCGCCCCAGACAGCCACACAGTGGGTCAGCGCCTGCCCCAGCACCCCTGGCCAAGTGCCCTGGGAGTCAAGACGTGCCCACAGGTGGGTGAAGTCGCGAGCAGCGGAGAGAGGCCACGCCGCCCCCCCCATCGGGAGAAGCACAGGCAGGCCAGGCGACAGCAAGTCCAAGATCCAGGCCCAATCATTACCACACACACTTTCATGTCCCATACATCCACACGTCCTCCCTCCCTCGACTCCGCTGGGGTGTAGTGCAGCGGGCACACCAGGGGGCCAGCAGCCCCCCAGCCACCACAGACCCCAAACCAGCAGAACAATTAATTAATCCTCCTGGCCCCTCCCGCCCCGAGCAGCAACCAGGAAGCAGGGGTGTGCGAAGAAGACCCCTCCCCTCACCCTTCTGGCTCTTCAATATTTTCTAATAGTGAGCAATTAAAATTGAGGGGCAGCCAAACTTGTAGAACTGGGAGCGTGGCCCTCTGGGCAGCCTACATACCCAAAGAGCCCCGCCCACCAGATGCCACTCAGTGTAACCACCCCCCAAGACCTAATGTGTGTGTGTGAGTGTGTTTGATAAGTAGTAATGTCTAAGGTGTAATTAAAACAGGGGTGGGAACTGCAGAGTGCAACTACTGCAGAGTCCACTACACCCCACCGAACACACACGCCCCCAAAACCCTTCATGTGTGAGTGTGTGCTGTGTACAGGAGCCAGAAGGGAGAATGGGGATATACACTGGGGGCAGCCAGGGACTGGCTGCAATAGGCATCCCCGCTACCAGGGAGCCAACACAGGACAGGAGGGCCTGATGTCCACCAGGCTCGGGGCCTGCAGCGACCATATTCTGGGAGCTACTGTACCCCCAGAAGTTACCCATCCCGCCCCACCCCACTCAACCCAACCCCACTCCGGAGGACCTCTACAAAAAACAAACAAACAACAACAAAAAACAAACAAACAAACCACCCGGTCACACCAGTCGCAGCAGCCCGGGCCTGAGACCCACCATCACCCAGGCCCCCCCAGAGCCCCCCTCAACAGGTGCGCTCTTGTTAAAAAGCAAACAGCGGCAGCAACAAAAACACAACGGGAACACCGTATTGAGGCTTTGTTCTGACCGCTCATTTGGTATGGCGTTTCTTTCAAGCAATTCTCCCGGTTAGCCGACACTCGGCTCGCTCCCATAGCCGGCTTAAAGTCTACATCGCATTCACTCTCTTTTCTCAGCAGACTAAAAGAAAGTTTCATCTAGGGCTCCCTGAAACTTGCATCCTGCACCGCTGTTTGCTTTTTCACAAGAGTAGAGAAGAGCGCACCGTTCCCAGCGGCACTGCAGTACGGGGTCAATGCTTGGAGTGAACGGAGCAAGCTACTTTTTCAACTCCTATTGCTAAAAATCCATTTAATATGTAGTCCTCGTATAGAGGACATATCAGATATTAAACTGATAAGAACAGATACTACACTTGATCTTAGCCAAAAGGTCGAGAAGCGACAACTGTCCAATGGTTCACGTCCGAGGGCCCTTCCTGGCACAATGCGCACTTGTCCGCTAACACCCCTGTTCTTTTTATGGCCATAGGTGGCCAGAGTGTCACTTTGCACCTCCGCCCACCCGCTGCACTGAGCACTCTTCAGCCCTTTTAAATGGTATAACTTTGCACTCCCGCACGCTCCAGCAAGCACCATTCAAGCAACAACTTTGCACTCCAGCTTCGAACATCGGCACAGTCGCAACAAGTAAGGCGACTCTACTCAGAGAAGTCACTCTGCACAGTAACAAGATTTCTTTTGCACAGACAGAAAGGGCTTCACCCGCAAAGGTAAAGCCTGCCAAAAATAGAAACAACTCATTAGTGCTGCTCTCCACAGAAGTCTTTAGCAAAAGGTGAAAGACTTGTACGTTATGAAGAGAAACCAGAGTACGATTATCCGTCACTGCGGGAGCAGGGCATCAGGCTAGTTGGCATAGCCACCTTCCCCATGGTGAGCTTTGCTTGGTTGAAACGCTTGCTCCCCCCCCCCCCCCCCCCCCCCCTTGCTCCTCGGCTGACCAAGTAGGAACAATCGGGCCCTATTCGATGGCTGCCTTGTCTTTTACTCTGTGCAAAAGACAAGGCAGCAACAAAAACACCACGGGAAAACCGTATTGAGGCTTTGTTCTGACCGCTCATTCGGTGTCGCGTTTCTTTCAAGCAATTCTCCCGGTTAGCCCGCACTCGGCTCGCTCCCAGAGCCGTGTTAAAGTCTACTTCGCATTCACTCTCTTTTCTCAGCAGACTCTTGGGATTTTATCAATAAAATGAATTCCTTCACTCAAACTATGTTAAAACTGCTTTGTCCTTCATATTTACCATGTCTTGAAAGATTTAAACAAAAAAACCAACGTTGTACTTTGCAGTAAAAGAAAGAGCAAATCTAAAGTTTCAGGAATCCGAGAATAAGCTTACTTTCATGAGTTCTTCACGATTTCGGATTTTGCTATAAAATGAATTCCTTCACTCAAACTAAATTAAAACTGCTAAACCGCTAATCTGTTACATGTAAGGCAGATGTCAAATTCACCGAATTAGGATTATTCGGTATTCGGCCAATCGAGCTGTAGCAGCTTCGGTAAAAGAGTATAAGTTGAAGAGTTTGTGAATAAAGGTGTGCGCACACATAGTGAGCTGTAGGAAAATAGGCAGGGAGCAATGCCGGCTGGGGTATATGTTCTTGTATGTTGTCTGACTGTTTGATTTGAATGTGTTGTGTAAGTGTCCTGTTGAATGTTACATGTCTGGGCTTTGACACTTCACGGTGGTTGTTAACTGTGTGGTGTGTCCTGAAATGTTATATGTTTGGGCTGTGTGACATGCTTAATGCTTGTCAGTAGCTACCCACTTATTCATATATAGCAACTGACAACATAAGAAGTCGGGACATACTTTGATAGTAGTTGTAGAAGTATCCTTATTGATAATAGATAAACTAATTCATAGTGATAGAACAGTAGATGAACAGGTGCCTGCACATGTCTCACGAAAATAAAATGGGTGTATGATTGCTGACGGCAGAGCAATACTGCCAAACTTATGAGTTCTTGTGGCAAACTTGATTCAGTGTCTTGACGTGTATACGCTGTTTCGCTGACTTGATTGTCACAAGAAACAAAGTGTGTTTGATAAGATCCGACCATTTTATTACGGGAGGATCAGTATGTATGGATTCTGATGTGACTGATAAACCCATTCGTATCGTAAGCATAATCTAATACGTGAGACAACGCCCTGGCACACAATAAAAAAAAAAAAGAGAGAGCGGTTTTGTGTCCCCACAGTCCATAATGTAGAAAAGAGAGAAAAAAGCCTTTCTGATTTGGTGTGTGTTCTCACAGTGCAGAGTGTAGAGAAAAGAGAGAAAAGAAAGCCGTTTTGGTGTCACGGGTGTTGTAACTTACACACACACATTTCTGAATTGAGAAAGGAAATTATTTTAGAGGAAGCACTAGAGTTTAGATCCCACATTTGTTGATAGGCATTCATTTATTTCTTCACTTCTGATGAAGTTTCAACAATAAACAACAAACTTTGTATTATGAGAAAGAACCAGACTCATTCTTCAGGAATCCGAAAATAAGCTCTATTTTACGAGTTATGCACGAATTCGGATTCTCCTATAAAACCTTAACTCTAACCAAGTTAAGACTGCTTTGTCCTTCATATTTATTCATGTCTAATCAAGTTTCAACGATAAACAACGTTGTACTTTGTACTTCTTCAGCAATAAGCATCTCTCGACATATGACGAAATACAGATTTTGCTATAAAATTAATTCCTTCTATCAGCCTGACTCAAAACTGTTTGTCCTCCTTATTTATCCACTTCAAATCAAGTTTCAACAATTAAAAAAATGTTGTAGTTTGAGAAAAAACAACTTAATCTTAAGCAATCAGTAGGGTAAGAAAGGGTAAGAAAAGGTGCAAATGCCAACCATACATCACTAAAAGGTGGAGCGGAAGTATTCGGCTGCAAGTAGGTGCGAATGCCTGACAATGTATGATCAAAAGAGGGAGCGGAGGTTTTCGGCTGCAAGGTCTGAATGTCCAACCATAATTTGTAAAAACCGGGGAAGAAAAGGCTCGAAAGCCCGACTATACACCATCAAAAGCGGGAGCGGAGGTGTTCGGCTGCAAGTAGGTGTGAATGTTCGACCATAATTTGTAAAAAGCGGGTAAGAAAAGGTTCGAATGCCCGACTATATATTAACCAAAGCAGGAGGAGAGGTCTTCGGATAAGAGTGGGTGAGAATTTACAACCATAATCTATAAAATGCGGTGAAAAAAAAGGTGTGAATACCCCATAGAACACTAAAAGGTAGAGCGGAAGTGTTCGGCTGCAAGAAGGTGTGAATGTCTGACCATAGTTTGTAAAAAGCGGGTAAGAAAAGGTTCGAATGCCCGAACATACACCATCAAAGGAGGGAGCGGAGGTGTTCCGCTGTAAGAAGGTGTGAATGTCCGACCATAGTTGGCAAAAAGCAGGTAAGAAAAGGTTAAAATACCCGATTGTACACAATCAATAGCGGGAGCAGAGTTGTTCCACTACTAAAAGGTGTGAAAGTCCGACCATGGTTTGTAAAAAGCGGGTAAGAAAAGGTGCGAATGCCCGACAATGTATGATCAAAAGAGGGAGCGGAGGTTTTCGGCTGAAACAAGGTCTGAATGTCCATCCATATTTTGTAAAAATCTGGGAAGAAAAGGCTCGAAAGCCCGACTATACACCATCAACAGCTGGAGCGGAGGTGTTCAGCTGCAAGAAGGTCTGAATGTCCATCAATAATTGCTAGAAAACATGGAAGAGAATTTTCGAATATCAAACCGCACATGATCATAAGCGGGAGAGGAGGTGTTCAAATGCAAGAAGGTGTGAATGTCCACCCATAATTACTGCAAAATGGGTAAGAAAAGGTACGAATGCCCAACCATACATGATCCTAACAGGGAGCGGAGGTGTTTGGCTGCGACAAGGTGTGTTTGTCCACCCATAATTAATGAAAAGCGGGCAACAAGTAGGTTTGAATACCCATCATCAAAAGCAGGAGTGGATGTGTTCGGCTACAAGAAGGTTTGAATGTCTGACCATAGTTTGTAAAAAGCGGGTAAGAAAAGGTTCGAATGCCCGAACATACACCATCAAAGGAGGGAGCGGAGGTGTTCCGCTGTAAGAAGGTGGGAATGTCCAACAGTAATTGGCAAAAAGCGGGTAAGAAAAGGTTAAAATACCCTATTGTACACAATCAATAGCGGGAGCAGAGTTGTTCCGCTACTAAAAGGTGTCAAAGTCCGACCATGAATTGAAAAAGCAGGTAAGAAAAGGTGCGAATGCCCGACAATGTATGATCAAAAGAGGGAGCGGAGGTTTTCAGCTGAAAGAAGGTCTGAATGTCCATCCATAATTTGTAAAAATCGGGGAAGAAAAGGCTCGAAAGCCAGACTATACACCATCAACAGCTGGAGCGGAGGTGTTCAGCTGCAAGAAGGTCTGAATGTCCATCAATAATTGCTAGAAAACATGGAAGAGAATTTTCGAATATCAAACCGCACATGATCATAAGCGGGAGAGGAGGTGTTAAAATGCAAAAAGGTGTGAATGTCCACCCATAATTACTGCAAAATGGGTAAGAAAAGGTACGAATGCCCAACCATACATCATCAAAAGCAGGAGTGGATGTGTTCGGCTACAAGAAGGTTTTAATGTCCGACCATAGTTTGTAAAAAGCGGGTAAGAAAAGGTTCGAATGCCCGAACATACACCATCAAAAGAGGGAGCGGAGGTGTTCCACTGTAAGAAGGTATGAATGTCTGACCATAGTTGTTAAAAAGCGGGTAAGAAAAGGTGAAAATACCCGACTGTACACAATCAATAGCGGGAGCGGAGTTGTTCGGCTACTAAAAGGTGTGAAAGTCCAACCCTGGTTTGTAAAAAGCGGGTAAGAGAAGGTGCGAATGCCCGACAATGTATGATCAAAAGAGGGAGCGGAGGTTTTCGGCTGCAAGAAGGTCTGAATGTCCAACAATAATTTTGTAAAAACCGGGGAAGAAAAGGCTCGAAAGCCCGACTATACATCATCAAAAGCGGGAGCGGAGGTGTTCAGCTGCAAGAAGGTCTGAATGTCCATCAATAATTGCTAGAAAACATGAAAGAAAATTTTCGAATATCAAAGCACACATCATCATAAGCGGGAGAGGAGGTGTTCAGCTGCAAGAAGGTGTGAATGTCCGACCATAGTTTGTAAAAAATGGGTAAGAAAAGGTGCGAATGCTCAACCATACATCATCAAAAGCAGGAGTGGATGTGTTCGGCTAAAAGAAGTTTTGAATGTCCGACCATAGTTCGTAAAATGCGGGTAAGAAAAGGTTCGAATGCCCGAACATACACCATCAAAAGAGGGAGCGGAGGTGTTCCGCTGTAAGACGGTGTGAATGTCCAACAATAGTTGGTAAAAAGCGGGTAAGAAAAGGTTAAAATACCCGACTGTACACAATCAATAGCGGGAGCGGAGTTGTTCGGCTACAAGAAGGTGTGAAAGTCCGACCATGGTTTGTAAAAAGCGGGTAAGAAAAGGTTCGAATGCCCGAATATATACCATCAAAAGCGGAAGCGGAGGTGTTCGGCTGCAAGAAGGTGTGAACGTCCAACCAAAGTTTGTAAAAAGCAGTGAAGAAAAGTTTCGAATATCCAACCAAACATAATCAAAAGCGGGAGCAGAGCTGTTCGACTGCAAGTAGGTGTGAATGTCAGATCATAATTTGCAAAAAGCTGATGAGAAAGGGTGAGAATGCCCGACTATACACCATCAAATGCGGGAGCGGAGGTGTTCGGCTGCAAGTAGGTGTGAATGTTCGACCATAATTTGTAAAAAGCGGGTAAGAAAAGGTTCGAATGCCCGACTATATATTTACCAAAGCAGGAGGAGAGGTCTTCGGATAAGAGTGGGTGAGAATTTCCAACCATAATCTATAAAATGCGGTGAAAAAAAAGGTGTGAATACCCCATAGAACACTAAAAGGTAGAGCGGAAGTGTTCGGCTGCAAGAAGGTGTGACTGTTCGACTATATTTGGTGAAAAGCAGGTGAAGCAAGGTCTGAATGCCTAACCTTACATCATCAAAAACGAGATCAGAGGTGTTTGGCTGCAAGAAGGCCATAGTTTGCCAAAAGCGGGTAAGCTGCGAATGACCGACTAAATATCAACAAAAGTGGGGGCGGAGGTCTTCGGATGCAAGTGGGTGTGAATATCCCACCATACAAGTATGGTGGAGAGGAAGCTGTGAATGGCCGACCATAGTAAAAAGCGGGAGAGAAAAGGTGCGAATGTCCAATCATACATGATCAAAACAGGGAGCGGAGGTGTTTGGCTGCGACAAGGTGTGTATGTCCACCCATAATTAATGAAAAGCGGGCAACAAGTAGGTTTGAATACCCATCATCAAAAGCAGGAGTGGATGTGTTCCGCTACAAGAAGGTTTGAATGTCTGACCATAGTTTGTAAAAAGCGGGTAAGAAAAGGTTCGAGTGCCCGAACATACACCATCAAAAGAGGGAGCGGAGGTGTTCCACTGTAAGAAGGTAAGAATGTCTGACCATAGTTGGTAAAAAGCGGGTAAGAAAAGGTGAAAATACCCTATTGTACACAATCAATAGCGGGAGCAGAGTTGTTCCGCTACTAAAAGGTGTCAAAGTCCGACCATGAATTGAAAAAGCAGGTAAGAAAAGGTGCGAATGCCCGACAATGTATGATCAAAAGAGGGAGCGGAGGTTTTCAGCTGAAAGAAGGTCTGAATGTCCATGTTTTTTTGCTTAAATATATTGAGACATTGATAAATATGAAGGAAAAAGCAGTTTTAACTTGGTTTGAGTGAATGAATTCATTTTATACATAAAATCCGAAATCGTGCAGAACTCATGAAAATAAGCTTATTCTCGGATTCCTAAAACTTTTGATTGGCTCTTTCTTTTACTGCAAAGTACAACGTTGTTTTTTTTTTTGTTTAAATCTATCGAGACATTGATAAATATGAAGGTAAAAGCCGTTTTAACATAGTTTGAGTGAAGGAATTGATTTTATAGATAAAATCCCAAATCATGCAGAACTCCTCAAAAGGGGCGTATGGCTTAATCACAAGTGTGGTTCTTTCTCATTCAGGGTAGTATGAGGAAGTTTATGCTTGAAATATATGTAGAAATGGGTACATATGAAGGACAAAGCAGTGTTAACTTAGTTTGAGTGAAGGAATTCATTTTATACATAAAATCCCAAATCATGCAGAACGTATGAAAAGAAGCTTATTCTCGGATTCCTGATCCTTCAGTTTTGCTCTTTCTTCTACTGCAAAGTACAATGTTGTTCTTTGTTGAAGTCGATCTAGACATTGATAAATATGAAGGAAAAAGCAGTTTTAACTTGGTTTGAGTGAATGAATTCATTTTATACATAAAATCCGAAATCGTGCAGAACTCATGAAAATAAGCTTATTCTCGGATTCCTAAAACTTTTGATTTGCTCTTTCTTTTATTGCTAAGTACAACGTTGTTTTTTTGCTTAAATATATTGAGACATTGATAAATATGAAGGAAAAAGCAGTTTTAACTTGGTTTGAGTGAATGAATTAATTTTATACATAAAATCCGAAATCGTGCAGAACTCATGAAAATAAGCTTATTCTCGGATTCCTAAAACTTTTGATTGGCTCTTTCTTTTACTGCAAAGTACAACGTTGTTTTTTTTTTTTGTTTAAATCTATCGAGACATTGATAAATATGAAGGTAAAAGCCGTTTTAACATAGTTTGAGTGAAGGAATTGATTTTATAGATAAAATCCCAAATCATGCAGAACTCCTCAAAAGGGGCGTATGGCTTAATCACAAGTGTGGTTCTTTCTCATTCAGGGTAGTATGAGGAAGTTTATGCTTGAAATATATGTAGAAATGGGTACATATGAAGGACAAAGCAGTGTTAACTTAGTTTGAGTGAAGGAATTCATTTTATACATAAAATCCCAAATCATGCAGAACGTATGAAAAGAAGCTTATTCTCGGATTCCTGATCCTTCAGTTTTGCTCTTTCTTCTACTGCAAAATACAATGTTGTTCTTTGTTGAAGTCGATCTAGACATTGATAAATATGAAGGAAAAAGCAGTTTTAACTTGGTTTGAGTGAATGAATTCATTTTATACATAAAATCCGAAATCGTGCAGAACTCATGAAAATAAGCTTATTCTCGGATTCCTAAAACTTTTGATTTGCTCTTTCTTTTATTGCAAAGTACAACGTTGTTTTTTTGTTTAAATCTATCGAGACATTGATAAATATGAAGGTAAAAGCCGTTTTAACATAGTTTGAGTGAAGGAATTAATTTTATAGATAAAATCCCAAATCATGCAGAACTCCTCAAAAGGGAGGTATGGCTTAATCACAAGTGTGGCTCTTTCTCATTCAGGGTAATATGAGGAAGTTTATGCTTGAAATATATGTAGAAATGGGTACATATGAAGGACAAAGCAGTGTTAACTTAGTTTGCGTGAAGAAATTCATTTTATACATAAAATCCGAAATCGTGCAGAACTCATGAAAATAAGCTTATTCTCGGATTCCTAAAACTTTTGATTTGCACTTTCTTTTACTGCAAAGTACAACGTTGTTTTTTGTTGAAATCTATCTAGACATTGATAAATACCAGCCGAAACTCTGCTGCCGCTTTTGATAATTTATGGTTGGGCATTCTTACCTTTTCTTACCCGCTTTTTACAAATTATGATCTTACATTCACACCTACTTGCAGTCGAACACCTTCTCATCCACTTATGATCATGTGCGGTTGGGCTTTCGCACCTTTTCTTACCCATTTTTCAGTAATTATGGGTGGACATTCAGACCTTCTTGCAGCCGAAAACCTCCGCTCCTCTTTTGATCATACATTGTCGGGCATTCACACCTTGTCTTACCCGCTTTTTACAAACTTTAGTCGGACATTCAAACCTTCTTGCAGCTGAACCACCTCCACTCCCTGTTTTGATCATATATGGTCTGGCAATAGTACCTTTTCTTACCCGTTTGTGAGTAATTATGGCTGGACATTCACACCTTCTTGCAGCCAAACACAACCTCTCCCGCTTTTGATGATATATGGTCCGGCATTCTTACCTTTTCTAACACATTTTTCAGCAATTATGGTCGGACATTCACACCTACTCACAGACGAACACCTCCGCTCCCACATTTGATAGTGTATAGTCGGGCATTCTCACCCTTTCTCATCAGCTTTTTGCAAATTATGATCTGATATTCACACCTACTTGCAGTCGAACAGCTCTGCTCCCGCTTTTGATTATGTTTGGTTGGATATTCGAACATTTTCTTAATGCTTTTTACAAACTTTGGTCGGACGTTCACACCGTCTTGCAGCCGAACACCTCCGCTTCCGCTTTTGATGGTGTATAGTCGGGCATTCGAGCCTTTTCTTACCCACCTATTACTTACTATGGTTGGACATTCAAACCTTCTTGTAGCCGAACACATCCGCTCCTGCTTTTGATGATGTGTGATTTGGCATTCGCACCTTTTCTTACCCATTTTTCAGTAATTATTGGTCGGACATTCAGACCTTCTTGCACCTGAACACCTCTGCTCCCGCTTTTGATGGTGTATAGTCGGGCTTTCGAGCCTTTTCTTCCCCGATTTTTACAAATTATGGTTGGACATTCAGACCTTGCAGCCGAAAACCTCCGCTCCCTCTTTTGATCATACATTGTCGGGCATTCGCCCCTTGTCTTACACGGTTTTTACAAACTTTAGTCAGACATTCACACCTTGCAGCTGAACCACCTCCATTCCCTGTTTTGATCATGTGTGGTCTGGAAATACTACCTTTTCTTCCCCCGTTTGTGAGTAATTATGGCTGGACATTCACACCTACTTGCAGCCGAAAAACCACCTCTCCCGCTTTTGATGATGTATTGTCCGGCATTCTAGTCTTTTCTATCACATTTTTCAGCAATTATGATCTGACATTCACACCTACTTGCAGTCGAACAGCTCTGCTCCCGCTTTTGATTATGTTCGGTTGGATATTCAAACCTTTTCTTAACTGCTTTTTACAAACTTTGGTCCGACGTTCACACCTTCTTGCAGCCGAACACCCCCGCTTCCGCTTTTGATGGTATATATTCAGGTATTCGAACCTTCTCTTACCCGCTTTTTACAAACCATGGTTGGACTTTCATACCTTCTTGTAGCTGAACAACTCCACTCCTGCTTTTGATGATTTATGGTTGGACATTCGCATCTTTTCCTACCCATTTTTCAGTAATTATGGGTGGATATTCACATCTTCTTGCAGCTGAACACCTCCTCTCCCGCTAATGATCATGTAAGGTTTGATATTCGAAAATTTTCTTTCATGTTTTAAAGCAATTATTAATGGACATTCACACCTACTTGCAGCCGAACACCACCTCTCCCGCTTTTGATGATGTATGGACCGGCATTCTTACCTTTTCTAACACATTTTTCAGCAATTATGGTTGGAGAATCACACCTACTCACAGCCGAACAACTCCGCTACAGCATTTGATGGTGTATAGTCGGGATTTCTCACCCTTTCTCATCAGCTTTTTGCAAATTATTCTCTGACATTCACACCTACTTGCAGTCGAACAGCTCTGCTCCCGCTTTTGATTATGTTTGGTTAGATATTCGAACCTTTTCTTAACTGCTTTTTTACAAACTTTGGTCGGACGTTCACACCTTCTTGCAGCCGAACACCTACGCTTCCGGTTTTGATAGTGTATATTCGGGCATACGAACCTTTTCTTACCCGCTTTTTACAAACCATGGTCGGACTTTCACACCTTCTCTTAGCTGAACAACTCCGCTCCCTCTTTTGATTGTGTACAGTCGGGTATTTTAACCTTTTCTTACCCGCTTTTTACCAACTATGATCGGACATTCACACCGTCTTACAGCGGAACACCTCCTCTCCCGCTTATGATCATGTACGGTTTGATATTCGAAAATTTACTTTCTTATTTTAAAGCAATTATTGATGGACATTCAAACCTTCTTTTTGATGGTGTATAGTCGGGCTTTCGAGCCTTTTCTTCCCGATTTTTACAAACCATGGTGTGACTTTCACACCTTCTTGTAGCCGAACAACTCCGCTCCCGCTATTGATTGTGTACAGTCGGGTATTTTAACCTTTTCTTACCCGCTTTTTACCAACTATGGTCGGACATTCACACCGTCTTACAGCGGAACACCTCTGCTCCCGCTTTTGATGGTGTATAGTCGGGATTTCTCACCCTTTTTCATCAGCTTTTTGCAAATTATTCTCTGACATTCACACCTACTTGCAGTCGAACAGCTCTGCTCCCGCTTTTGATTATGTTTGGTTAGATATTCGAACCTTTTCTTAACTGCTTTTTTACAAACCTTGGTCGGACGTTCACACCTTCTTGCAGCCGAACAACTCCGCTCCCTCTTTTGATTGTGTACAGTCGGGTATTTTAACCTTTTCTTACCCGCTTTTTACCAACTATGATCGGACATTCACACCGTCTTACAGCGGAACACCTCCGCTCCCTCTTTTGATGGTGTATGTTCGGGCATTCGAACCTTTTCTTACCCGCTTTTTACAAACTATGGTCAGACATTCACACCTTCTTGCAGCCGAACACTTCCGCTCTACCTTTTAGTGTTCTATGGGGTATTCACACCTTTTTTTTCACCGCATTTTATAGATTATGGTTGTAAATTCTCACCCACTCTTATCCGAAGACCTCTCCTCCTGCTTTGGTTAATATATAGTCGGGCATTCGAACCTTTTCTTACCCGCTTTTTACAAATTATGGTCGAACATTCACACCTACTTGCAGCCGAACACCTCCGCTCCCGCTTTTGATGGTGTATAGTCGGGCTTTCGAGCCTTTTCTTCCCCGGTTTTTACAAATTATGGTTGGACATTCAGACCTTGCAGCCGAAAACCTCCGCTCCCTCTTTTGATCATACATTGTCAGGCATTCGCACCTACTTGCAGCCGAATACTTCCGCTCCACCTTTTAGTGATGTATGGTTGGCATTTGCACCTTTTCTTACCCTTTCTTACCCTACTGATTGCTTAAGATTAAGTTGTTTTTTCTCAAACTACAACATTTTTTTAATTGTTGAAACTTGATTTGAAGTGGATAAATAAGGAGGACAAACAGTTTTGAGTCAGGCTGATAGAAGGAATTAATTTTATAGCAAAATCTGTATTTCGTCATATGTCGAGAGATGCTTATTGCTGAAGAAGTACAAAGTACAACGTTGTTTATCGTTGAAACTTGATTAGACATGAATAAATATGAAGGACAAAGCAGTCTTAACTTGGTTAGAGTTAAGGTTTTATAGGAGAATCCGAATTCGTGCATAACTCGTAAAATAGAGCTTATTTTCGGATTCCTGAAGAATGAGTCTGGTTCTTTCTCATAATACAAAGTTTGTTGTTTATTGTTGAAACTTCATCAGAAGTGAAGAAATAAATGAATGCCTATCAACAAATGTGGGATCTAAACTCTAGTGCTTCCTCTAAAATAATTTCCTTTCTCAATTCAGAAATGTGTGTGTGTAAGTTACAACACCCGTGACACCAAAACGGCTTTCTTTTCTCTCTTTTCTCTACACTCTGCACTGTGAGAACACACACCAAATCAGAAAGGCTTTTTTCTCTCTTTTCTACATTATGGACTGTGGGGACACAAAACCGATCTCTCTTTTTTTTTTTGATTGTGTGCCAGGGCGTTGTCTCACGTATTAGATTATGCTTACGATACGAATGGGTTTATCAGTCACATCAGAATCCATACATACTGATCCTCCCGTAATAAAATGGTCGGATCTTATCAAACACACTTTGTTTCTTGTGACAATCAAGTCAGCGAAACAGCGTATACACGTCAAGACACTGAATCAAGTTTGCCACAAGAACTCATAAGTTTGGCAGTATTGCTCTGCCGTCAGCAATCATACACCCATTTTATTTTCGTGAGACATGTGCAGGCACCTGTTCATCTACTGTTCTATCACTATGAATTAGTTTATCTATTATCAATAAGGATACTTCTACAACTACTATCAAAGTATGTCCAGACTTCTTATGTTGTCAGTTGCTATATATGAATAAGTGGGTAGCTACTGACAAGCATTAAGCATGTCACACAGCCCAAACATATAACATTTCAGGACACACCACACAGTTAACAACCACCGTGAAGTGTCAAAGCCCAAACATGTAACATTCAACAGGACACTTACACAAGACATTCTAATCAAACAGTCAGACAACATACAAGAACATATACCCCAGCCGGCATTGCTCCCTGCCTATTTTCCTACAGCTCACTATGTGTGCGCACACCTTTATTCACAAACTCTTCAACTTATACTCTTTTACCAAAGCTGCTACAGCTCGATTGGCCGAATACCCTTAGATCCTATTTCGGTGAATTTGACATCTGCCTTACATGTAACAGATTAGCGGTTTAGCAGTTTTAATTTAGTTTGAGTGAAGGAATTCATTTTATAGCAAAATCCGAAATCGTGAAGAACTCATGAAAGTAAGCTTATTCTCGGATTCCTGAAACTTTAGATTTGCTCTTTCTTTTACTGCAAAGTACAACGTTGTTTTTTTTTTTGTTTAAATCTTTCTAGACATGGTAAATATGAAGGACAAAGCAGTTTTAACATAGTTTGAGTGAAGGAATTCATTTTATAGATAAAATCCCAAGAGTCTGCTGAGAAAAGAGAGTGAATGCGAAGTAGACTTTAACACGGCTCTGGGAGCGAGCCGAGTGTGGGCTAACCGGGAGAATTGCTTGAAAGAAACGCGACACCGAATGAGCGGTCAGAACAAAGCCTCAATACGGTGTTCCCGTGGTGTTTTTGTTGCTGCCTTGTCGATTGCACAGGGGCAAGCGTTTCAACCAAGCAACGCTCACCATGGGGAAGGTGGCTATGGCAACTAGCCTGATGCCCTGCTCCCGCAGTGACGGATAATCGTACTCTGGTTTCTCTTCATAACATACAAGTCTTTCGCCTTTTACTAAAGACTTTCGTGGAGAGCAGCACTAATGAGTTGTTTCTATTTTTGGCAGGCTTTACCTTTGCGGGTGAAGCCCTTTCTGTCTGTGCAAAAGAAATCTTGTTACTGTGCAGAGTGACTTCTCTGAGTAGAGTCGCCTTACTTGTTGCGATTTTGCCGATGTTCGAAGCTGGAGTGCAAAGTTGTTGCTTGAATGGTGCTTGCTGGAGCATGCGGGAGTGCAAAGTTATACCATTTAAAAGGGCTGAAGAGTGCTCAGTGCAGCGGGTGGGCGGAGGTGCAACGTGACACTCTGGCCACCTATGGCCATAAAAAGAACACTGCTACAAGTGCGCATTGTGCCAGCAAGGGCCCTCGGACCTGAAACAGTGGACAGTTATCGCTTCTCGGCCTTTTGGCTAAGATCAAGTGTAGTATCTGTTCTTATCAGTTTAATGTGTCCTCTATACGAGGACTACATATTAAATGGATTTTTAAGAATAGGAGTTGAAAAAGAAGCTTGCTCCGTTCACTCCAAGCATCGACCCAGTACTGCAGTGCCGCTGGGAACGGTGCGCTCTTCTCTGCTCTTGTGAAAAAGCAAACAGCGGTGCAGGATGGAAGTTTCAGGGAGCCCAAGATGAAACTTTCTTTTAATCTGCTGAGAAAAGAGAGTGAATGCGAAGTAGACTTTAACACAGCTCTGGAAGCGAGCCGAGTGTGGGCTAACCGGGAGAATTGCTTGAAAGAAACGCGACACCGAATGAGTGGTCAGAACAAAGCCTCAATACGGTGTTCCCGTGGTGTTTGTGGCTGCCTTGTCTTTTGCACAGAGTAAAAGACAAGGCAGCCATCGAATAGGGCCCGATTGTTCCTACTTGGTCAGCCGAGGAGCAAGGGGGGGGAGCAAGCGTCTCAACCAAGCAAATCTCACCAAGTAGGAACAATCGGGCCCTATTCGATTGCTGCAACACCTGAAAGAGATATTGATGCGAGACCCGATCAAAAGCTTTTTCAAAGTCTAAATTTAAGATGACAAGCCGGGTGTTTCTGTCTCTAGCGTAATCAATGATGTCTCGAATCAGTACGAGGCTGTCGGTGAGTTGTCTCTCTGAGATGGCACAAGCCTGGTCTGGGTGAATTACCTCCTCTAAAACAGAGGACATCCGTGTCGTTAAAACCTTGCTAAAAAGTTTACAGTCAAAGTTTAAAAGTGTGATGGGCCTCCAATTCTTTAGGTCAGTCTTATCATTTTTATCAGAAGTGAAGAAATAAATGAATGCCTATCAACAAATGTTGGATCTAAACTCTAGTGCTTCCTCTAAAATAATTTCCTTTCTCAATTTAGAAATGTGTGTGTGTAAGTCACAACACCCGTGACACCAAAACGGCTTTCTTTTCTCTACACTCTGCACTGTGAGCACACACACCAAATCAGAAAGGCTTTTTTCTCTCTTTTCTACATTATGGACTGTGGGGACACCAAACCGCTCTCTCTTTTTTTTTTTATCGTGTGCCAGGGCGTTGTCTCACGTATTAGATTGTGCTTAAGATACGAATGGGTTTTATCAGTCACATCAGAATGCATACATACTGATCCTCCCGTAATAAAATGGTCGGATCTTATCAAACACACTTTGTTTCTTGTGACAATCAAGTCAGCGAAACAGCGTATACACGTCAAGACACTGAATCAAGTTTGCCACAAGAACTCATAAGTTTGGCAGTATTGCTCTGCCGTCAGCAATCATACATCAATTTTATTTTCGTGAGACATGTGCAGGCACCTGTTCATCTACTGTTCTATCACTATGAATTAGTGATCTATTATCAATAAGGATACATCTACAACTACTATCAAAGTATGTCCGGACTTCTTATGTTGTCAGTTGCTATATATGAATAAGTGGGTAGCTACAGACAAGCATTAAGCATGTCACACAGCCCAAACATATAACATTTCAGGACACACCACACAGTTAACAACCACAGTGAAGCGTGTCAAAGCCCAAACATGTAACATTCAACAGGACACTTACACAACACATTCAAATCAAACAGTCAGACAACATACAAGAACATATACCCCAGCCGGCATTGCTCCCTGCCTATTTTCGTACAGCACACTATGTGTGCGCACACCTTTATTCACAAACTCTTCAACTTATACTCTTTTACCGAAGCTGCTACAGCTCGATTGGCCGAATACCCTTTGATCCTATTTCGGTGAATTTGACATCTGCCTTACATATAACAGATTAGCGGTTTAGCAGTTTTAATTTAGTTTGAGTGAAGGAATTCATTTTATAGCAAAATCCGAAATCGTGAAGAACTCATGAAAGTAAGCTTATTCTCGGATTCCTGAAACTTTAGATTTGCTCTTTCTTTTACTGCAAAGTACAACGTTGTTTTTTTTTGTTTAAATCTTTCTAGACATGGTAAATATTAAGGACAAAGCAGTTTTCACATAGTTTGAGTGAAGGAATTCATTTTATAGATAAAATCCCAAGAGTCTGCTGAGAAAAGAGAGTGAATGCGAAGTAGACTTTAACACGGCTATGGGAGCGAGCCGAGTGTGGGCTAACCGGGAGAATTGCTTGAAAGAAACGCGACACCGAATGAGCTTCAGAACAAAGCCTCAATACGGGATTCTCGTGGTGTTTTTGTTGGTGAGCTTTGGTGTCTTGTGCACAGAGTAAAAGACAAGGCAGCCATCGAATAGGGCCCGATTGTTCCTAGTTGGTCAGCCGAGGAGCAAGGGGGGGGGGGAGCAAGCGTCTCAACCAAGCAAAGCTCACCATGGGGAAGGTGGCTATGCCAACTAGCCTGATGCCCTACTCCCGCAGTGACTCTGGTTTCTCTTCATAACGTACAAGTCTTTCGCCTTTTACTAAAGACTTCCGTGGAGAGCAGCACTAATGAGTTGTTTCTATTTTTGGCAGGCTTTACCTTTGCGGGTGAAGCCCTTTCTGTCTGTGCAAAAGAAATCTTGTTACTGTGCAGAGTGACTTCTCTGAGTAGAGTCGCCTTACTTGTTGCGACTGTGCCGATGTTCGAAGCTGGAGTGCAAAGTTGTTGCTTGAATGGTGCTTGCTGGAGCGTGCGGGAGTGCAAAGTTATACCATTTAAAAGGGCTGAAGAGTGCTCAGTGCAGCGGGTGGGCGACACTCTGGCCACCTTGAAAACCGAGGTTACATCCACTACCAGGGGCAGCCCAAGTTCTGCCGCAAGTGTGGTGAGCATGGGCACCTGGTTGAGGCTTGTACCAAGGTGTTATGTGGGAAGAGCAGAGAAATTGGGCAAACTTTTGGAGAGTGTCCAAATGGCAGGAAATGTAATCTCTGTGGAGAATTAAATCACCTCTTCAGAGATTGCCCTAAATCTTTTGCCAACAAATTAAAGACGGTAAAGCCACAGTCAAGCCAACAAAGAGAAGGACCAAAGGTGGCAGTTGGTGAACAAAGTGAAGAGGTTGACCCAATAAATTCAAACTTCCCGCCAAAAGCTTGGATTGGAAGTGAGGAGCAAAAAGGGGAGGGGCCTGTAGAGGCCTCACCACTCAGTGTTGAAGTCTGTGAGAATTCACAGGCAGAGGGTGGAGCTACGCTAAATGAGGAGGAAGAGCAGACAGGTGAGTCTAGTGAAGATACTCACCTCCCCGAAGGTCAACAGCCGAAGAGGACGGCATCTGAGCCTCTGATTCCCCAGTGGTATCAGAGAAGAGGGGAAGGGTTAGGTCCCTTTCAGACAGTTCTTCAGTGGAAGAACCTAGAGTCTTCCCCTCCGACTCACCAAATGAGGTCTCCTTTTTAACTTCAGCTCTGCAATCAACCCCCAGGGACTCAAAGTTAAATGCAACATTGCGTCAGAGGCCAACACCGAGAGTCCGAAAAGGAAATATAGATCACCCTACTCACTTTTCACCTAAAGAAATGAAGGAAGAGCTAGTTTCCCAAGAAATAACCTGTGTGTAATTTGTTTTGATAACTTAGAAAAACGAAAATGACATACCTACTTTCCTTTATGCTTTTAATGGTTCTCACCTTCTCAACACTAAATGTGAGAAGTGTGAAATCAAAGACAAGAGCCCAGAGTATTTTATCCTTCTTAGACTCCATAAAATCAGATGTGTTTTTAATACAAGAATGTGGACTACCTTTTTTAAAAAACCATAGACAATGGGAGGAAATGTGGCCCCATTTATCGATATGGAGTGGCTCAAATCAAAATAAAAATGATGGTGTGGCCATTCTAATTAAAAATCCGCATGTTCTGGTGAAAGGTAGCACAGTGGTGAGAGACGGACGGGCACTTTTAGCACACTTGAATTTTATGGGGCAAGACTTTAACCTCTTAAATATTTATGGTTTCAATGGAAAAAATGAAAGGTATGACCTTTTAGAAGATATACAGCTTTACATGCTAGGGCAAGTACCTTTAGTTGTAGGAGGGGATTTTAACTGTATCTTGAGCAGGAAAGATAGAAAAAGAGCAGAGGTAGATTTTAAAGTGGATAAGACTTCGATTTTACTTCAGGGCATATGCAGGGATTTTAAGCTTACTGACTGTTTTAAAACCATGCATCCCAGAGAGGAGGGCTTCACCTGGTTTAGTCATGATGGCACCAGAGCCTCTCGCATTGATTATTTCTTTACTAGAGATTGCCCACCCACTGATGTTAGATTAACCCCTGTTTTCTTTTCAGACCACCTTATGCTCTCCTGCACCCTTTCACCCCCTTCTGGTGTGACGGTAGGAAGTGGTCTGTGGAAACTCAACTGTTCCCTGTTGGAGGATGAAATCATAGTCAGTCAGTACAGGGAATGTTATAAAGAGTGGCAGACCCTTCAAGACCTCTACGAAACACATGCACAATGGTGGGAAATGGTGAAGGAAACGACCCAGACTTTTTTTAAACAGCAAGGTAAACGTAAAAAAAGGAAAGAGAATAGATGTATGATGGGACTACATAAACGCTTACAGCGCTACTTTAAACTAAATCAGTGTGGCATAGACTTTAAAGAAGAAATCAAAGATGTCAAAAAGGAAATGTCAGTTTTAGCAGAAATAAAGAGTAAAGGAATTTTTGTAAGAAGCAGGGAGCAGGAAATTGAGGAAGGTGAAAAAGAAAGAAAGTTATAAATAAAAAGGAGTGTATTCAAAATCTAAAAAGAGAAGATGGGTTTTTAACAAAATCCACACAAGAGATGATTGAAACTGTACATACCTTTTATAGTAACATGTACAAAGAGAAACCAGTGCACTTGGAAACATCGGCAGAAATCTTAAAATTCGTTGACAAAACCGTAAAAGAGAATGCACACTTGACACAGAATTTTACTGCTTTAGAGTTAAAAAAATGCCTAACAGGTTTTAAGAGAAGTCGAGCTCCGGGTTTAGACGGGCTTCCTGCAGAATTCTATCTGACCTATTGGGACCTTTTATCATCAGACATTTTAGATGTTTTTAAAGATTTTGAAAAACTCGACCGACTGCCTGACAGTTTTAGAGTGGGAATAGTGACTCTACTTTATAAAAAAAATGATAAGACTGACCTAAAGAATTGGAGGCCCATCACACTTTTAAACTTTGACTGTAAACTTTTTAGCAAGGTTTTAGCGACATGGATGTCCTCTGTTTTAGAGGAGGTAATTCACCCAGACCAAGCTTGTGCCATCTCAGGGAGACAACTCACCGACAGCCTCGTACTGATTCGAGACATCATTGATTACGCTAGAGACAGAAACACCCGGCTTGTCATCTTAAATTTAGACTTTGAAAAAGCATTTGATCGGGTCTCGCATCAATATCTCTTTCAGGTGTTGCAGCCATCGAAAAGGGCCCGATTGTTCCTACTTGGTGAGCTTTGCTTGGTTGAGACGCTTGCCCCCCCCCCCCCCCCCCCCCCCCCCCCCTGCTCCTCGGCTGACCAAGTAGAAACAATCTATTCGATGGCTGCCTTGTCTTTTACTCTGTGCAAAAGACAAGGCAGCCACAAACACCACGGGAACACCGTATTGAGGCTTTGTTCTGACCACTCATTCAGTGTCGCGTTTCTTTCAAGCAATTCTCCCGGTTAGCCCGCACTCGGCTCGCTCCCAGAGCCGTGTTAAAGTCCACTTCGCATTCACTCTCTTTTCTCAGCAGATTAAAAGAAAGTTTCATCTTGGGCTCCCTGAAACTTCCATCCTGCACCACTGTTTGCTTTTTCACAAGAGCAGAGGAGAGCGCACCGTTCCCAGCGGCACTGCAGTACCGGGTCGAGGCTTGGAGTGAACGGAGCAAGCTTCTTTTTCAACTCCTATTCTTAAAAATCCATTTAATATGTTGTCCTCGTATAGAGGACATATTAAACTGATAAGAACAGATACTACACTTGATCTTAGCCAAAAGGCCGAGAAGCGATAACTGTCCACTGTTTCAGGTCCGAGGGCCCTTGCTGGCACAATGCGCACTTGTAGCAGTGTTCTTTTTATGGCCATAGGTGGCCAGAGTGTCACGTTGCACCTCCGCCCACCCGCTGCACTGAGCACTCTTCAGCCCTTTTAAATGGTATAACTTTGCACTCCCGCATGCTCCAGCAAGCACCATTCAAGCAACAACTTTGCATCCAGCTTCGAACATCGGCACAGTCGCAACAAGTAAGGCGACTCTACTCAGAGAAGTCACTCTGCAAAGTAGCAAGATTTCTTTTGCACAGACAGAAAGGGCTTCACCCGCAAAGGTAAAGCCTGCCAAAAATAGAAACAACTCATTAGTGCTGCTCTCCACGGAAGTCTTTAGTAAAAGGCGAAAGACTTGTATGTTATGAAGAGAAACCAGAGTACGATTATCCATCACTGCGGGAGCAGGGCATCAGGCTAGTTGGTATAGCCACCTTCCCCATGGTGAGCTTTGCTTGGTTGAGACGCTTGCTCCCCCCCCCCTTGCTCCTCGGCTGACCAAGTAGGAACAATCGGGCCCTATTCGATGGCTGCCTTGTCTTTTACTCTATGCAAAAGACAAGGCAGCAACAAAAACACCACGAGAATCCCGTATTGAGGCTTTGTTCTGACCGCTCATTCGGTGTCGCGTTTCTTTCAAGCAATTCTCCCGGTTAGCCGACACTCGGCTCGCTCCCATAGCCGTGTTAAAGTCTACTTCGCATTCACTCTCTTTTCTCTGCAGACTCTTGGGATTTTATCTATAAAATGAATTCCTTCACTCAAACTATGTTAAAACTGCTTTGTCGTTCATATTTACCATGTCTAGAAAGATTTAAACAAAAAAAACAACGTTGTACTTTGCAGTAAAAGAAAGAGCAAATCTAAAGTTTCAGGAATCCGAGAATAAGCTTACTTTCATGAGTGCTTCACGATTTCGGATTTTGCTATAAAATTAATTCCTTCACTCAAACTAAATTAAAACTGCTAAACCGCTAATCTGTTACATGTAAGGCAGATGTCAAATTCACCGAAATAGGATCTAAGGGTATTCGGCCAATCAAGCTGTAGCAGCTTTGGTAAAAGAGTATAAGTTGAAGAGTTTGTGAATAAAGGTGTGCGCATACATAGTGAGCTGTAGGAAAATAGGCAGGGAGCAATGCCGGCTGGGGTATATGTTCTTGTATGTTGTCTGACTGTTTGATTTGAATGTGTTGTGTAAGTGTCCTGTTGAATGATTGGGCTTTGACACTTCACTGTGGTTGTTAACTGTGTGGTGTGTCCTGAAATGTTATATGTTTGGGCTGTGTGACATGCTTAATGCTTGTCAGTAGCTACCCACTTATTCATATATAGCAACTGACAACATAAGAAGTCTGGACATACTTTGATAGTAGTTGTAGAAGTATCCTTATTGATAATAGATAAACTAATTCATAGTGATAGAACAGTAGATGAACAGGTGCCTGCACGTCTCACGAAAATAAAATGGGTGTATGATTGCTGACGGCAGAGCAATACTGCCAAACTTATGAGTTCTTGTGGCAAACTTGATTCAGTGTCTTGACGTGTATACGCTGTTTCGCTGACTTGATTGTCACAAGAAACAAAGTGTGTTTGATAATATCCGACCATTTTATTACGGGAGGATCAGTATGTATGGATTCTGATGTGACTGATAAACCCATTCGTATCTTAAGCATAATCTAATACGTGAGACAACGCCCTGGCACACAATCAAAAAAAAAAAGAGAGAGCGGTTTTGTGTCCCCACAGTCCATAATGTAGAAAAGAGAGAAAAAAGCCTTTCTGATTTGGTGTGTGTGCTCATAGTGCAGAGTGTAGAGAAAAGAGAGAAAAGAAAGCCGTTTTGGTGTCACGGGTGTTGTGACTTACACACACACATTTCTGAATTGAGAAAAGAAATTATTTTAGAGGAAGCAGTAGAGTTTAGATCCCACATTTGTTGATAGGCATTCATTTATTTCTTCACTTCTGATGAAGTTTCAACAATAAACAACAAACTTTGTATTATGAGAAAGAACCAGACTCATTCTTCAGGAATCCGAAAATAAGCACGAATTCGGATTCTCCTATAAAACGAATTCATTAACTCAAACCAAGTTAAGACTGCCTTGTCCTTCATATTTATTCATGTCTAATCAAGTTTCAACGATAAACAACGTTGTACTTTGTAGAATGAGAAAGAACTTCTTCAGCAATAAGCATCTCTCGACATATGACGAAGTACAGATTTTGCTAGAAAATTAATTCCTTCTATCAGCCTGACTTAAAACTGTTTGTCCTCCTTATTTATCCACTTCAAATCAAGTTTCAACAAATAAAAAGATGTTGTAGTTTGAGAAAGTACAACTTAATCTTCAGCAATCAGTATAAAAAGAGGTGCAAATGCCAACCATACATACCTAAAAGGTGGAGCGGAAGTATTCAGCTACAAGTAGGTGTGAATGTTCGACTATAATTTGTAAAAAGCGGGTAAGAAAAGGTTCGAATGCCCGACTATATATTAACAAAAGCGGGAGGAGAGGTCTTCGGATGAGAGTGGGTGAGAATTTCCAACCATAATCTATAAAATACGGTGAAAAAAAATATGTGAATGCCTCATAGAACACTAAAAGCGGAAGTGTTCGGCTGCAAGAAGGTGTGAATGTCCGACTATATTTGGTGAAAAGCAGGTGAAGCAAGGTCTGAATGCCCAACCTTACATCATCAAAAGCGAGATCAGAGGTGTTTGGCTGCAAGAAGGCCATAGTTTTCCAAAAGCGGGTAAGGTGCGAATGTCCGACTAAATATCAACAAAATTTTGGGCGGAGGTCTTCGGATGCAAGTGGGTGTGAATATTCCACCATACAAGTATGGTGGAGAGGAAGCTGTGAATAGCCGACCATAGTTTGGAAAAAGCGGGTAAGAAAAGGTTTGAATGCCCGAACATACACCATCAAAAGAGGGAGCGGAGGTGTTCCGCTGTACGAAGGTGTGAATGTCCGACCATAGTTGGTAAAAAGCGGGTAAGAAAAGGTTAAAATACCCGACTGTACACAATCAATAGCGGGAGCGGATGTGTTCGGCTACAAGAAGATGTGAAAGTCCGACCATGGTTTGTAAAAAGCGGGTAAGAAAAGGTGCGAATGTCCGACAATGTATGATCAAAAGAGAGAGCGGAGGTTTTCGGATACAATAAGGTTTGAATGTCCCACCATAGTTTGTAAAAAGCGGGTAAGAAAAGGTTCGAATGCCCGACTATACACCATCAAAAGCGGGAGCAGAGGTGTTCCGCTGTAAGACGGTGTGAATGTCCGACCATAGTTGGTAAAAAGCGGGTAAGAAAAGGTTAAAATACCCGACTGTACACAATCAATAGCGGGAGCGGAGTTGTTCGGCTACAAGAAGGTGTGAAAGTCCGACCATGGTTTGTAAAAAGCGGGTAAGAAAAGGTGCGAATGTCCGACAATGTATGATCAAAAGAGAGAGCGGAGGTTTTCGGATACAAGAAGGTTTGAATGTCCCACCATAGTTGGTAAAAAGCGGGTAAGAAAAGGTTAAAATACCCGACTGTACACAATCAATAGCGGGAGTGGAGTTGTTCGGCTACAAGAAGGTGTGAAAGTCCGACCATGGTTTGTAAAAACCGGGAAGAAAAGGCTCGAAAGCCCGACTATACACCATCAAAAAGAAGGTTTGAATGTCCATCAATAATTGCTTTAAAACAAGAAAGTAAATTTTCGAATATCAAACCGCACATGATCATAAGCGGGAGAGGAGGTGTTCGGCTGCAAGAAGGTGTGAATGTCCACCCATAATTCATGAAAAATGCGTAAAAAAAAAGGTGCGAATGCCTAACAATACATTATCAAAAGCAGGTGTGAATGTCAGATCATAATTTGTAAAAAGCTGATGAGAAAGGGTGAGAATGCCCGACTATACACCATCAAATGTGGGAGCGGAGGTGTTCGGCTCTGAGTAGGTGTGAATGTCCGACCATAATTGCTGAAGAATGTGTTAGAAAAGGTAAGAATGCTGGACCATACATCATCAAAAGCGGGAGAGGTGGTGTTCGGCTGCAAAAAGGTGTGACTGTTCGACTAAAGTTTGTAAAAAGTGGGTAAGACAAGGTGCGAATGCCTGACAATGTATGATCAAAAGCGGGAGCGGAGGTGTTCAGCTGCAAGAAGGTCTACATGTCCATCAATAATTGCTAGAAAACATGAAAGAAACTTTTCGAAAATCAAACCGCACATGATCATAAGTGGGATAGGAGGTGTTCAGCTGCAAGGTGTGAATGTCCACCCATAATTCCTGAAAAATGGGCAAAAAAAAGGTGTGAATGCCCAACCATACAACATCAAAAGCAGGACTGGAAGTGTTCGGCTACAAGAAAGTGTGAACGTCCAACCAAAATATGTAAAAAGAAGTTAAGAAAAGGTTCGAATATCCAACCAAACATAATCAAAAGCGGGAGCAGAGCTGTTCGACTGCAAGTAGGTGTGAATGTTAGATCATAATTTGCAAAAAGTTGATGAGAAAGGGTGAGAATGCCCGACTATACATCATCAAATGCGGGAGCGGAGTTGTTCGGCTGTGAGTAGGTGTGAATCTCCGACCATAATTGCTGAAAAATGTGTTAGAAAAGGTAAAAATGCCGGTCCATACATCATCAAAAGCGAGAGAGGTTGTGTTCGACTGCAAGTAGGTGTGAATGTCCAGCCATAATTACTCACAAACGGGTAAGAAAAGGTAGTAGCCAGACCATATATGATCAAAACAGGGAGCGGAGGTGGTTCAGCTGCAAGAAGGTTTGAATGTCAAACTAAAGTTCAAATATATTAACAAAAGCGGGAGGAGAAGTCTTCGGATGAGAGTGGTTGAAAATTTCCAACCATAATGTATAAAATGCGGTGAAAAAAATGTTGTGATAGAACACTAAAAGGTGGAGCGGAAGTGTTCGGCTGCAAGAAGGTGTGAATGTCCGACTATATTTGGTGAAAAGCAGGTGAAGCAAGGTCTGAATGCCCAACCTTACATCATCAAAAGCAAGATCAGAGTTGTTTGACTGCAAGAAGGCCATAGTTTGCCAAAAGCGGGTAAGGTGCGAATGTCCGACTAAATATCAACAAAATTTGGGGCGGAGGTCTTCGGATGCAAGTTGGTGTGAATATCCCACCATACAAGTATGGTGGAGAGGAAGCTGTGAATGTCCGACCATAGTTGGTAAAAAGCGGGTAAGAAAAGGTTAAAATACCCGACTGTACACAATCAATAGCGGGAGTGGAGTTGTTCGGCTAAAAGAAGGTGTGAAAGTCCGACCATGGTTTGTAAAAACCGGGAAGAAAAGGCTTGAAAGCCCGACTATACACCATCAAAAAGAAGGTTTGAATGTCCATCAATAATTGCTTTAAAACAAGAAAGTACATTTTCGAATATCAAACCGCACATGATCATAAGCGGGAGAGGAGGTGTTCGGCTGCAAGAAGGTGTGAATGTCCACCCATAATTCATGAAAAATGCGTAAAAAAAAAGGTGCGAATGCCTAACAATACATTATCAAAAGCAGGTGTGAATGTCAGATCATAATTTGTAAAAAGCTGATGAGAAAGGGTGAGAATGCCCGACTATACACCATCAAATGCGGGAGCGGAGGTGTTCGGCTCTGAGTAGGTGTGAAAGTCCGACCATAATTGCTGAAGAATGTGTTAGAAAAGGTAAGAATGCTGGACCATACATCATCAAAAGCGGTAGAGATGGTGTTCGGCTGCAAAAAGGTGTGACTGTTCGACTAAAGTTTGTAAAAAGTGGGTAAGACAAGGTGCGAATGCCTGACAATGTATGATCAAAAGCGGGAGCGGAGGTGTTCAGCTGCAAGAAGGTCTACATGTCCATCAATAATTGCTAGAAAACATGAAAGAAACTTTTCGAAAATCAAACCGCACATGATCATAAGTGGGATAGGAGGTGTTCAGCTGCAAGGTGTGAATGTCCACCCATAATTCCTGAAAAATGGGCAAAAAAAAGGTGTGAATGCCCAACCATACATCATCAAAAGCAGGAGTGGAAGTGTTCGGCTACAAGAAGGTGTGAACTTCCAACCAAAATATGTAAAAAGAAGTTAAGAAAATGTTTGAATATCCAACCAAACATAATCAAAAGCGGGAGCAGAGCTGTTCGACTGCAAGTAGGTGTGAATGTCAGATCATAATTTGCAAAAAGCTGATGAGAAAGGGTGAGAATGCCCGACTATACATCATCAAATGCTGGAGCGGAGTTGTTCGGCTGTGAGTAGGTGTGAATCTCCGACCATAATTGCTGAAAAATGTGTTAGAAAAGGTAAAAATGCCGGTCCATACATTATCAAAAGCGAGAGAGGTTGTGTTCGACTGCAAGTAGGTGTGAATGTCCAGCCATAATTACTCACAAACGGGTAAGAAAAGGTAGTAGCCAGACCATATATGATCAAAACAGGGAGCGGAGGTGGTTCAGCTGCAAGAAGGTTTGAATGTCAAACTAAAGTTCAAATATATTAACAAAAGCGGGAGGAGAAGTCCAACCATAATGTATAAAATGCGGTGAAAAAAAAGGTGTGATAGAACACTAAAAGGTGGAGCGGAAGTGTTCGGCTGCAAGAAGGTGTGAATGTCCGACTATATTTGGTGAAAAGCAGGTGAAGCAAGGTCTGAATGCCAAACCTTATATCATCAAAAGCAAGATCAGAGTTGTTTGGCTGCAAGAAGGCCATAGTTTGCCAAAAGCGGGTAAGGTGCGAATGTCCGACTAAATATCAACAAAATTTGGGGCGGAGGTCTTCGGATGCAAGTGGGTGTGAATATCCCACCATACAAGTATGGTGGAGAGGAAGCTGTGAATAGCCGACCATAGTTTGGAAAAAGCAGGTAAGAAAAGGTTTGAATGCCCGAACATACACCATCAAAAGAGGGAGCGGAGGTGTTCCGCTGTACGAAGGTGTGAATGTCCAACCATACTTGGTAAAAAGCGGGTAAGAAAAGTTTAATATACCCGACTGTACACAATCAAAACAGGGAGCGGAGGTTCAGCTGCAAGGTGTGAATGTCTGACTATAGTTTGTAAAAAGCGGGTAAGACAAGGTGCGAATGCCCGACAATGTATGATCAAAAGAGAGAGCGGAGGTGTTCGGCTGCAAGGTCTGAATGTCCAACCATAATTTGTAAAAACCGGGTAAGAAAATGCTCGAAAGCCCGACTATACATCATCAAAAGCGGGAGCGGAGGTGTTCAGCTGCAAGAAGGTGTGAATGTTCGACTAAAGTTTGTAAAAAGCTGGTAAGACAAGGAGCGATGTCCCGACATTGTATGATCAAAAGCGGGAGCGGAGGTGTCCAGCTGTGAGTAGGTGTGAATGTCCGACCATAATTGCTGAAAAATGTGTTAGAAAAGGTAAGAATACTGGACCATACATCATCAAAAGCGGGAGAGGTGGTGTTCGGCTGCAAGAAGGTGTGAAAGTCCGACAATGGTTTGTAAAAAGCGGGTAATAAAAGGTTCGAATGCCCAAATATACATCATCAAAAACGGAAGCGGAGGTGTTCGGATGCAAGAAGGTGTGAACGTCCGACCAAAGTTTGTAAAAAGCAGTGAAAAGCGAGAAAAAGCTTTTCGTGAGTTCTGCATGATTTGGGATTTTGCTTATAAAATGCATTACTTCACTCAAACTATGTTAAAACTGATTTGTCCTTCATATTTACCATGTCTAGAAAGATTTAAACAAAAAAACAACGTTGTACTTTGCAGTAAAAGAAAGAGCAAATCTAAAGTTTCAGGAATCCGAGTATAAGCCTGCTTTCATGAGTTCTGCACGATTTCGGATTTTTCTATAAAATGAATTGCTTTGCTCAAACCAAGTTAAAACTGCTTTGTCCTTCCATATTCATCAATGTCTAGATCGACTTCAACAAAGAAAAACATTGGACTTTGCAGTAGAAGAAGTTGAAATCCATCTACACATTGATAAATATGAAGGACAAAGCAGTTCCCACTTGCCCATACGAAAATAAGCTTATTCTCGGATTCCTGATCCTTCAGTGTTGCTCTTTCTTCTACTGCAAAATACAGTGTTGTTCTTTGTTGAAGTCGATCTAGACATTGATAAATATGAAGGAAAAAGCAGTTTTAACCTGGTTTGAGTGAATGAATTCATTCTATACATAAAATCCGAAATCGTGCAGAACTCATGAAAATAAGCTTATTCTCGGATTCCTAAAACTTTTGATTGGCTCTTTCTTTTACTGCAAAGTACAACGTTGTTTTTTTGTTTAAATCTATCGAGACATTGATAAATATGAAGGTAAAAGCCGTTTTAACATAGTTTGAGTGAAGGAATTCATTTTATACATAAAATCCCAAATCATGCAGAACTCCTCAAAAGGGGCGTATGGCTTAATCACAAGTGTGGCTCTTTCTCATTCAGGGTAGTATGAGGAAGTTTATGCTTGAAATATATGTAGAAATGGGTACATATGAAGGACAAAGCAGTGTTAACTTAGTTTGAGTGAAGGAATTCATTTTATACATAAAATCCCAAATCATGCAGAACGTATGAAAAGAAGCTTATTCTCGGATTCCTGATCCTTCAGTTTTGCTCTTTCTTCTACTGCAAAATACAATGTTGTTCTTTGTTGAAGTCGATCTAGACATTGATAAATATGAAGGAAAAAGCAGTTTTAACTTGGTTTGAGTGAATGAATTCATTTTATACATAAAATCCGAAATCGTGCAGAACTCATGAAAATAAGCTTATTCTCGGATTCCTAAAACTTTTGATTTGCTCTTTCTTTTATTGCAAACTACAACGTTGTTTTTTTGTTTAAATCTATCGAGACATTGATAAATATGAAGGTAAAAGCCGTTTTAACATAGTTTGAGTGAAGGAATTAATTTTATAGATAAAATCCCAAACCATGCAGAACTCCTCAAAAGGGGCGTATGACTTAATCACAAGTGTGGTTCTTTCTCATTCAGGGTAGTATGAGGAAGTTTATGCTTGAAATATATGTAGAAATGGGTACATATGAAGGACAAATTAGTGTTAACTTAGTTTGCGTGAAGGAATTCATTTTATACATAAAATCCGAAATCGTGCAGAACGTATGAAAATAAGCTTATTCTCGGATTCCTAAAACTTTTGATTTGCACTTTCTTTTACTGCAAAGTACAATTTTTTTTTTGTTGAAATCTATATAGACATTGATAAATACCAGCCGAAACTCTGCTGCCGCTTTTGATAATTTATGGTTGGGCATTCTTACCTTTTCTTACCCGCTTTTTACAAATTATGATCTTACATTCACATCTACTTGCAGTCGAACACCTTCTCATCCACTTATGATCATGTGCGGTTGGGCTTTCGCACCTTTTCTTACCCATTTTTCAGTAATTATGGGTGGACATTCAGACCTTCTTGCAGCCGAAAACCTCCGCTCCTCTTTTGATCATACATTGTCGGGCAATAGTACCTTTTCTTACCCGTTTGTGAGTAATTATGGCTGGACATTCACACCTACTTGCAGCCGAAAACAACCTCTCCCGCTTTTGATGATATATGGTCCGGCATTCTTACCTTTTCTAACACATTTTTCAGCAATTATGGTCGGACATTCACACCTACTCACAGACGAACACCTCCGCTCCCACATTTGATAGTGTATAGTCGGGCATTCTCACCCTTTCTCAACAGCTTTTTGCAAATTATGATCTGATATTCACACCTACTTGCAGTCGAACAGCTCTGCTCCCGCTTTTGATTATGTTTGGTTGGATATTCGAACATTTTCTTAACTGCTTTTTACAAACTTTGGTCGGACGTTCACACCGTCTTGCAGCCGAACACCTCCGCTTCCGCTTTTGATGGTATATAGTCGGGCATTCGAGCCTTTTCTTACCCGCCTATTACTTACTATGGTTGGACATTCAAACCTTCTTGTAGCCGAACACATCCGCTCCTGCTTTTGATGATGTATGATTTGGCATTCGCACCTTTTCTTACCCATTTTTCAGTAATTTTTGGTCGGACATTCAGACCTTCTTGCACCTGAACACCTCTGCTCCCGCTTTTGATGGTGTATAGTCGGGCTTTCGAGCCTTTTCTTCCCCGATTTTTACAAATTGTGGTTGGACATTCAGACCTTGCAGCCGAAAACCTCCGCTCCCTCTTTTGATCATACATTGTCGGGCATTCGCCCCTTGTCTTACACGGTTTTTACAAACTTTATTCAGACATTCACACCTTCTAGCTGAACCACCTCCATTCCCTGTTTTGATCATGTGTGGTCTGGAAATACTACCTTTTCTTCCCCCGTTTGTGAGTAATTATGGCTGGACATTCACACCTACTTGCAGCCGAAAAACCACCTCTCCCGCTTTTGATGATGTATTGTCCGGCATTCTAGTCTTTTCTATCACATTTTTCAGCAATTATGATCTGACATTCACACCTACTTGCAGTCGAACAGCTCTGCTCCCACTTTTGATTATGTTCGGTTGGATATTCAAACCTTTTCTTAACTGCTTTTTACAAACTTTGGTCGGACGTTCACACCTTCTTGCAGCCGAACACCTCCGCTTCCGCTTTTGATGGTATATATTCGGGTTTTCGAACCTTCTCTTACCCGCTTTTTACAAACCATGGTTGTACTTTCATACCTTCTTGTAGCTGAACAACTCAACTCCTGCTTTTGATGATTTATGGTTGGACATTCGCATCTTTTCCTACCCATTTTTCAGTAATTATGGGTGGATATTCACACCTTCTTGCAGCTGAACACCTCCTCTCCCGCTAATGATCATGTAAGGTTTGATATTCGAAAATTTTCTTTCATGTTTTGAAGCAATTATTAATGGACATTCACACCTACTTGCAGCCGAACACCACCTCTCCCGCTTTTGATGATGTATGGACCGGCATTCTTACCTTTTTTAAAACATTTTTCAGCAATTATGGTTGGAGAATCACACCTACTCACAGCCGAACAACTCCGCTACCGCATTTGATGGTGTATAGTCGGGATTTCTCACCCTTTCTCATCAGCTTTTTGCAAATTATTCTCTGACATTCACACCTACTTGCAGTCGAACAGCTCTGCTCCCGCTTTTGAATATGTTTGGTTAGATATTCGAACCCTTTCTTAACTGCTTTTTCACAAACTTTGGTCGGACGTTCACACCTTCTTGCAGCCGAACACCTACGCTTCCGGTTTTGATAGTGTATATTCGGGCATACGAACCTTTTCTTACCCGCTTTTTACAAACCATGGTCGGACTTTCACACCTTCTCTTAGCTGAACAACTCCGCTCCCTCTTTTGATTGTGTACAGTCGGGTATTTTAACCTTTTCTTACCCGCTTTTTACCAACTATGATCGGACATTCACACCGTCTTACAGCGGAAAACCTCCGCTACCTCTTTTGATGGTGTATGTTCGGGCATTCGAACCTTTTCTTACCCGCTTTTTAAAACCAGGGTCGGACTTTCACACCTTTTAGTAGCCGAACAACTCCGCTCCCGCTATTGATTGTGTACAGTCGGGTATTTTAACCTTTTCTTACCCGCTTTTTACCAACTATGGTCGGACATTCACACCTACTTGCAGCCGAACACCACCTCTCCCGCTTTTGATGATGTATGGACCGGCATTCTTACCTTTTTTAAAACATTTTTCAGCAATTATGGTTGGAGAATCACACCTACTCACAGCCGAACAACTCCGCTACCGCATTTGATGGTGTATAGTCGGGATTTCTCACCCTTTCTCATCAGCTTTTTGCAAATTATTCTCTGACATTCACACCTACTTGCAGTCGAACAGCTCTGCTCCCGCTTTTGAATATGTTTGGTTAGATATTCGAACCCTTTCTTAACTGCTTTTTCACAAACTTTGGTCGGACGTTCACACCTTCTTGCAGCCGAACACCTACGCTTCCGGTTTTGATAGTGTATATTCGGGCATACGAACCTTTTCTTACCCGCTTTTTACAAACCATGGTCGGACTTTCACACCTTCTCTTAGCTGAACAACTCCGCTCCCTCTTTTGATTGTGTACAGTCGGGTATTTTAACCTTTTCTTACCCGCTTTTTACCAACTATGATCGGACATTCACACCGTCTTACAGCGGAAAACCTCCGCTACCTCTTTTGATGGTGTATGTTCGGGCATTCGAACCTTTTCTTACCCGCTTTTTAAAACCAGGGTCGGACTTTCACACCTTTTAGTAGCCGAACAACTCCGCTCCCGCTATTGATTGTGTACAGTCGGGTATTTTAACCTTTTCTTACCCGCTTTTTACCAACTATGGTCGGACATTCACACCTTCTTACAGCGGAACACCTCCGCTCCCTCTTTTGATGGTGTATGTTTGGGCATTCGAACCTTTTCTTACCCGCTTTTTACAAACTATGGTCGGACATTCAAACCTTCTTGTAGCCGAACACATCCACTCGTGCATTTGATGATGTATGGTTGGGAATTCGCACCTTTTCTTACCCATTTTTCAGTAATTATGGGTGGACATTCACACCTTCTTGCAGCTGAACACCTCCTCTCCCGCTTATTATCATGTGCGGTTTGATATTCGAAAATTCTCTTTCATGTTTTCTAGCAATTATTGATGGACATTCAGACCTTCTTGCAGCTGAACACCTCCGCTTCAGCTTTTGATGGTGTATAGTCGGGCTTTCGAGCCTTTTCTTCCCCGGATTTTACAAATTATGGTTGGACATTCAGACCTTCTTTCAGCTGAAAACCTCCGCTCCCTCTTTTGATCATACATTGTCGGGCATTCGCACCTTTTCTTACCCGCTTTTTACAAACTTTAGTCAGACATTAACACCTTCTTGCAGCTTAACCACCCCCGCTCCCTGTTTTGATCATGTATGGTCTGGCAATACTACCTTTTCTTACCCATTTGTGAGTAATTATGGCTGGACATTCACACCTACTTGCAGCCGAACACCACCTCTCCCGCTTTTGATGATGTATGGACCGGCATTCTTACCTTTTCTAACACATTTTTCAGCAATTATGGTTGGAGATTCACACCTACTCACAGCCGAACACCTCCGCTCCAGCATTTGATGGTGTATATTCGGGCATACGAACCTGTTCTTACCCGCTTTTTACAAACCATGGTCGGACTTTCACACCTTCTTGTAGCTGAACAACTCCGCTCCCTCTTTTGATTGTGTACAGTCGGGCATACAAACCTGTTCTTACCCGCTTTTTACAAACTATGGTTGGACATTCACACCTTCTTGTAGCCGAACACATCCACTCCTTCTTTTGATGATGTATGGTTGGGCATTCGCACCTTTTCTTACCCATTTTTCAGTAATTATGGGTGGATATTCACACCTTCTTGCAGCCAAACACCTCCGCTCCCTGTTTTGATCATGTATGTTTTGACATTCGCACCTTTTCTCACCTGCTTTTTACTATTGTCGTTCAATCACAGCTTCCTCTCCACCATACTTGTATGGTAGGAAATTCTCACCCACTCTCATCCGAAGACCTCTCCTCCCGCTTTTGTTAATATTTAGTCGGGCATTCGAACCTTTTCTTACCCACTTTTTACAAATTATGGTCGAACATTCACACCTACTTGCAGCTGAATACTTCCGCCCCACCTTTTAATGATGTATGGTTGGCATTTGCACCTTTTGTTACCCTCTTTTTATACTGATTGCTGAAGATTAAGTTGTTCTTTCTCAAACTACAATTTTTTTTTAATTGTTGAAACTTGATTTGAAGTGGATAAATAAGGAGGACAAACAGTTTTAAGTCACGCTGATAGAAGAAATTTATTTTATAGCAAAATCTGTATTTCGTCATATGTCGAGAGATGCTTATTGCTGAATAAGTTCTTTCTCATTCTACAAAGTACAACGTTGTTTATCGTTGAAACTTGATTAGACATGAATAAATATGAAGGACAAAGCAGTCTTAACTTGGTTTGAGTTAATTAATTCGTTTTATAGGAGAATCCGAATTCGTGCTTATTTTCGGATTCCTGAAGAATGAGTCTGGTTCTTTCTCATAATACAAAGTTTGTTGTTTATTGTTGAAACTTCATCAGAAGTGAAGAAATAAATGAATGCCTATCAACAAATGTGGGATCTAAACTCTACTGCTTCCTCTAAAATAATTTCTTTTCTCAATTCAGAAATGTGTGTGTGTAAGTCACAACACCCGTGACACCAAAACGGCTTTCTTTTCTCTCTTTTCTCTACACTCTGCACTATGAGCACACACACCAAATCAGAAAGGCTTTTTTCTCTCTTTTCTACATTATGGACTGTGGGGACACAAAACCGCTCTCTCTTTTTTTTTTTGATTGTGTGCCAGGGCGTTGTCTCACGTATTAGATTATGCTTAAGATACGAATGGGTTTATCAGTCACATCAGAATCCATACATACTGATCCTCCCGTAATAAAATGGTCGGATCTTATCAAACACACTTTGTTTCTTGTGACAATCAAGTCAGCGAAACAGCATATACACGTCAAGACACTGAATCAAGTTTGCCACAAGAACTCATAAGTTTGGCAGTATTGCTCTGCCGTCAGCAATCATACACCCATTTTATTTTTGTGAGACGTGCAGGCACCTGTTCATCTACTGTTCTATCACTATGAATTAGTTTATCTATTATCAATAAGGATACTTCTACAACTACTATCAAAGTATGTCCAGACTTCTTATGTTGTCAGTTGCTATATATGAATAAGTGGGTAGCTACTGACAAGCATTAAGCATGTCACACAGCCCAAACATATAACATTTCAGGACACACCACACAGTTAACAACCACAGTGAAGTGTCAAAGCCCAATCATTCAACAGGACACTTACACAACACATTCAAATCAAACAGTCAGACAACATACAAGAACATATACCCCAGCCGGCATTGCTCCCTGCCTATTTTCCTACAGCTCACTACGTGTGCGCACACCTTTATTCACAAACTCTTCAACTTATACTCTTTTACCAAAGCTGCTACAGCTTGATTGGCCGAATACCCTTAGATCCTATTTCGGTGAATTTGACATCTGCCTTACATGTAACAGATTAGCGGTTTAGCAGTTTTAATTTAATTTGAGTGAAGGAATTCATTTTATAGCAAAATCCGAAATCGTGAAGCACTCATGAAAGTAAGCTTATTCTCGGATTCCTGAAACTTTAGATTTGCTCTTTCTTTTACTGCAAAGTACAACGTTGTTTTTTTTGTTTAAATCTTTCTAGACATGGTAAATATGAACGACAAGCAGTTTTAACATAGTTTGAGTGAAGGAATTCATTTTATAGATAAAATCCCAAGAGTCTGCATAGAAAAGAGAGTGAATGCGAAGTAGACTTTAACACGGCTATGGGAGCGAGCCGGCTAACCGGGAGAATTGCTTGAAAGAAACGCGACACCGAATGAGCGGTCAGAACAAAGCCTCAATACGGGATTCTCGTGGTGTTTTTGTTGCTGCCTTGTCTTTTGCATAGAGTAAAAGACAAGGCAGCCATTGAATAGGGCCCGATTGTTCCTACTTGGTCAGCCGAGGAGCAGGGGGGGGGGGGGGGGGGGGGGCAAGCGTCTCAACCAAGCAAAGCTCACCAAGTAGGAACAATCGGGCCCTTTTCGATGGCTGCAACACCTGAAAGAGATATTGATGCGAGACCCGATCAAATGCTTTTTCAAAGTCTAAATTTAAGATGACAAGCCGGGTGTTTCTGTCTCTAGCGTAATCAATGATGTCTCGAATCAGTACGAGGCTGTCGGTGAGTTGTCTCCCTGAGATGGCACAAGCTTGGTCTGGGTGAATTACCTCCTCTAAAACAGAGGACATCCATGTCGCTAAAACCTTGCTAAAAAGTTTACAGTCAAAGTTTAAAAGTGTGATGGGCCTCCAATTCTTTAGGTCAGTCTTATCATTTTTTTTATAAAGTAGAGTCACTATTCCCACTCTAAAACTGTCAGGCAGTCGGTCGAGTTTTTCAAAATCTTTAAAAACATCTAAAATGTCTGATGATAAAAGGTCCCAATAGGTCAGATAGAATTCTGCAGGAAGCCCGTCTAAACCCGGAGCTCGACTTCTCTTAAAACCTGTTAGGCATTTTTTTAACTCTAAAGCAGTAAAATTCTGTGTCAAGTGTGCATTCTCTTTTACGGTTTTGTCAACGAATTTTAAGATTTCTGCCGATGTTTCCAAGTGCACTGGTTTCTCTTTGTACATGTTACTATAAAAGGTATGTACAGTTTCAATCATCTCTTGTGTGGATTTTGTTAAAAACCCATCTTCTCTTTTTAGATTTTGAATACACTCCTTTTTATTTATAACTTTCTTTCTTTTTCACCTTCCTCAATTTCCTGCTCCCTGCTTCTTACAAAAATTCCTTTACTCTTTATTTCTGCTAAAACTGACATTTCCTTTTTGACATCTTTGATTTCTTCTTTAAAGTCTATGCCACACTGATTTAGTTTAAAGTAGCGCTGTAAGCGTTTATGTAGTCCCATCATACATCTATTCTCTTTCCTTTTTTTACGTTTACCTTGCTGTTTAAAAAAAGTCTGGGTCGTTTCCTTCACCATTTCCCACCATTGTGCATGTGTTTCGTAGAGGTCTTGAAGGGTCTGCCACTCTTTATAACATTCCCTGTACTGACTGACTATGATTTCATCCTCCAACAGGGAACAGTTGAGTTTCCACAGACCACTTCCTACCGTCACACCAGAAGGGGGTGAAAGGGTGCAGGAGAGCATAAGGTGGTCTGAAAAGAAAACAGGGGTTAATCTAACATCAGTGGGTGGGCAATCTCTAGTAAAGAAATAATCAATGCGAGAGGCTCTGGTGCCATCATGACTAAACCAGGTGAAGCCCTCCTCTCTGGGATGCATGGTTTTAAAACAGTCAGTAAGCTTAAAATCCCTGCATATGCCCTGAAGTAAAATCGAAGTCTTATCCACTTTAAAATCTACCCCTGCTCTTTTTCTATCTTTCCTGCTCAAGATACAGTTAAAATCCCCTCCTACAACTAAAGGTACTTGCCCTAGCATGTAAAGCTGTATATCTTCTAAAAGGTCATACCTTTCATTTTTTCCATTGAAACCATAAATATTTAAGAGGTTAAAGTCTTGACCCATAAAATTCAAGTGTGCTAAAAGTGCCCGTCCGTCTCTCACCATTGTGCTACCTTTCACCAGAACATGCGGATTTTTAATTAGAATGGCCACACCATCATTTTTATTTTGATTTGAGCCACTCCATATCGATAAATGGGGCCACATTTCCTCCCATTGTCTATGGTTTTTTAAAAAAGGTAGTCCACATTCTTGTATTAAAAACACATCTGATTTTATGGAGTCTAAGAAGGATAAAATACTCTGGGCTCTTGTCTTTGATTTCACACTTCTCACATTTAGTGTTGAGAAGGTGAGAACCATTAAAAGCATAAAGGAAAGTAGGTATGTCATTTTCGTTTTTCTAAGTTATCAAAACAAATTACACACAGGTTATTTCTTGGGAAACTAGCTCTTCCTTCATTTCTTTAGGTGAAAAGTGAGTAGGGTGATCTATATTTCCTTTTCGGACTCTCGGTGTTGGCCTCTGACGCAATGTTGCATTTAACTTTGAGTCCCTGGGGGTTGATTGCAGAGCTGAAGTTAAAAAGGAGACCTCATTTGGTGAGTCGGAGGGGAAGACTCTAGGTTCTTCCACTGAAGAACTGTCTGAAAGGGACCTAACTCTTCCCCTCTTCTCTGATACCACTGGGGAATCAGAGGCTCAGATGCCGTCCTCTTCGGCTGTTGACCTTCGGGGAGGTGAGTATCTTCACTAGACTCACCTGTCTGCTCTTCCTCCTCATTTAGCGTAGCTCCACCCTCTGCCTGTGAATTCTCACAGACTTCAACACTGAGTGGTGAGGCCTCTACAGGCCCCTCCCCTTTTTGCTCCTCACTTCCAATCCAAGCTTTTGGCGGGAAGTTTGAATTTATTGGGTCAACCTCTTCACTTTGTTCACCAACTGCCACCTTTGGTCCTTCTCTTTGTTGGCTTGACTGTGGCTTTACCGTCTTTAATTTGTTGGCAAAAGATTTAGGGCAATCTCTGAAGAGGTGATTTAATTCTCCACAGAGATTACATTTCCTGCCATTTGGACACTCTCCAAAAGTTTGCCCAATTTCTCTGCTCTTCCCACATAACACCTTGGTACAAGCCTCAACCAGGTGCCCATGCTCACCACACTTGCGGCAGAACTTGGGCTAACCCTGGTAGTGGATGTAACCTCGGTTTTCAAGGTGGCCAGAGTGTCGCCCACCCGCTGCACTGAGCACTCTTCAGCCCTTTTAAATGGTATAACTTTGCACTCCCGCATGCTCCAGCAAGCACCATTCAAGCAACAACTTTGCACTCCAGCTTCGAACATCGGCACAGTCGCAACAAGTAAGGCGACTCTACTCAGAGAAGTCACTCTGCACAGTAACAAGATTTCTTTTGCACAGACAGAAAGGGCTTTACCCGCAAAGGTAAAGCCTGCCAAAAATAGAAACAACTCATTAGTGCTGCTCTCCACAGAAATCTTTAGTAAAAGGCGAAAGACTTGTACGTTATGAAGAGAAACCAGAGTACGATTATCCGTCACTGCGGGAGCAGGGCAACAGGCTAGTTGGCATAGCCACCTTCCCAATGGTGAGCTTTGCTTGGTTGAGACGCTTGCTCCCCCCCCCCTTGCTCCTCGGCTGACCAACTAGGAACAATCGGGCCCTATTCGATGGCTGCCTTGTCTTTTACTCTGTGCAAAAGACAAGGCAGCAACAAAAACACCACGAGAATCCCGTATTGAGGCTTTGTTCTGATCGCTCATTCGGTGTCGCGTTTTTTTCAAGCAATTCTCCCGGTTAGCCCACACTCGGCTCGCTCCCATAGCCGTGTTAAAGTCTACTTCGCATTCACTCTCTTTTCTCAGCAGACTCTTGGGATTTTATCTATAAAATGAATTCCTTCACTCAAACTATGTGAAAACTGCTTTGTCCTTAATATTTACCATGTCTAGAAAGATTTAAACAAAAAAAACAACGTTGTACTTTGCAGTAAAAGAAAGAGCAAATCTAAAGTTTCAGGAATCCGAGAATAAGCTTACTTTCATGAGTTCTTCACGATTTCGGATTTTGCTATAAAATGAATTCCTTCACTCAAACTAAATTAAAACTGCTAAACCGCTAATCTGTTATATGTAAGGCAGATGTCAAATTCACCGAAATAGGATCAAAGGGTATTCGGCCAATCGAGCTGTAGCAGCTTCGGTAAAAGAGTATAAGTTGAAGAGTTTGTGAATAAAGGTGTGCGCACACATAGTGTGCTGTACGAAAATAGGCAGGGAGCAATGCCGGCTGGGGTATATGTTCTTGTATGTTGTCTGACTGTTTGATTTGAATGTGTTGTGTAAGTGTCCTGTTGAATGTTACATGTTTGGGCTTTGACACGCTTCACTGTGGTTGTTAACTGTGTGGTGTGTCCTGAAATGTTATATGTTTGGGCTGTGTGACATGCTTAATGCTTGTCAGTAGCTACCCACTTATTCATATATAGCAACTGACAACATAAGAAGTCCGGACATACTTTGATAGTAGTTGTAGAAGTATCCTTATTGATAATAGATCACTAATTCATAGTGATAGAACAGTAGATGAACAGGTGCTTGCACATGTCTCACGAAAATAAAATGGGTGTATGATTGCTGACGGCAGAGCAATACTGCCAAACTTATGAGTTCTTGTGGCAAACTTGATTCAGTGTCTTGACGTGTATACGCTGTTTCGCTGACTTGATTGTCACAAGAAACAAAGTGTGTTTGATAAGATCCGACCATTTTATTACGGGAGGATCAGTATGTATGGATTCTGATGTGACTGATAAACCCATTCGTATCTTAAGCATAATCTAATACGTGAGACAACGCCCTGGCACACGATAAAAAAAAAAAAAGAGAGAGAGCGGTTTTGTGTCCCCACAGTCCATAATGTAGAAAAGAGAGAAAAAACCCTTTCTGATTTGGTGTGTGTGCTCATAGTGCAGAGTGTAGAGAAAAGAAAGCCGTTTTGGTGTCACGGGTGTTGTGACTTACACACACACATTTCTAAATTGAGAAAGGAAATTATTTTAGAGGAAGCACTAGAGATTAGATCCCACATTTGTTGATAGGCATTCATTTATTTCTTCACTTCTGATGAAGTTTCAACAATAAACAACAAACTTTGTATTATGAGAAAGAACCAGACTCATTCTTCAGGAATCCGAAAATAAGCTCTATTTTATGAGTTATGCACGAATTCGGATTCTCCTATAAAACGAATTCATTAACTCAAACCAAGTTAAGACTGCTTTGTCCTTCATATTTATTCATGTCTAATCAAGTTTCAACGATAAACAACGTTGTACTTTGTAGAATGAGAAAGAACTTCTTCAGCAATAAGCATCTCTCGACATATGACGAAATACAGATTTTGCTATAAAATTAATTCCTTCTATCAGCCTGACTTAAAACTGTTTGTCCTCCTTATTTATCCACTTCAAATCAAGTTTCAACAATTAAAAAAATGTTGTAGTTTGAGAAAGAACAACTTAATCTTCAGCAATCAGTATAAAAAGAGGTGCAAATGCCAACCATACATACCTAAAAGGTGGAGCGGAAGTATTCAGCTGCAAGTAGGTGTGAATGTTCGACAATAATTTGTAAAAAGCGGGTAAGAAAAGGTTCGAATGCCCGACTATATATTAACAAAAGCGGGAGGAGAGGTCTTCGGATGAGAGTGGGTGAGAATTTCCAACCATAATCTATAAAATACGGTGAAAAAAAATATGTGAATGCCTCATAGAACACTAAAAGCGGAAGTGTTCGGCTGCAAGAAGGTGTGAATGTCCGACTATATTTGGTGAAAAGCAGGTGAAGCAAGGTCTGAATGCCCAACCTTACATCATCAAAAGCGAGATCAGAGGTGTTTGGCTGCAAGAAGGCCATAGTTTGCCAAAAGCGGGTAAGCTGCGAATGACCGACTAAATATCAACAAAAGTGGGGGCGGAGGTCTTCGGATGCAAGTGGGTGTGAATATCCCACCATACAAGTATGGTGGAGAGGAAGCTGTGAATGGCCGACCATAGTAAAAGGCGGGTGAGAGAAGGTGCGAATGTCAAACCATACATAATCAAAAAAGGGAGCGGAGGTGTTCTGCTGTAAGAAGGTGTGAATGTCCAACCATAGTTGGTAAAAAGCGGGTAAGAAAAGGTTAAAATACCCGACTATACACAATCAATAGCGGGAGCGGAGTTGTTCGGCTACTAAAAGGTGTGAAAGTCCGACCATGGTTTGTAAAAAGCGGGTAAGAAAAGGTGCGAATGCCCGACAATGTATGATCAAAAGAGGGAGTGGAGGTTTTCGGCTGCAAGAAGGTCTGAATGTCCAACCATAATTTGTAAAAACCGGGGAAGAAAAGGCTCGAAAGCCCGACTATACACCATCAAAAGTGGGAGCGGAGGTGTTCAGCTGCAAGAAGGTGTGAATGTCTACCCATAATTACTGAAAAATGGGTAAGAAAAGGTGCGAATGCCTAACCATACATCATCAAAAGAGGGAGCGGAGGTGTTCCGCTGTAAGACGGTGTGAATGTCCGACCATAGATGGTAAAAAGCGGGTAAGAAAAGGTTAAATTACCCGACTGTACACAATCAAAAGAGGGAGCGGAGTTGTTCAGCTAAGAGAAGGTGTGAAAGTCCGACCTTGGTTTGTAAAAAGCGGGTAAGAAAAGGTTCGTATGCCCGAATATACACCATCAAAAGCGGAAGCGGAGGTGTTCGGCTGCAAGATATTGTGAACGTCCGACCAAAGTTTGTAAAAAGCAGTTAAGAAAAGGTTCGAATATCTAACCAAACATAATCAAAAGCGGGAGCAGAGCTGTTCGACTGGAAGTAGGTGTGAATGTCAGATCATAATTTGCAAAAAGCTGATGAGAAAGGGTGAGAATGCCCGACTATACACCATCAAATGCGGTAGCGGAGTTGTTCCGCTGTGAGTAGGTGTGAATCTCCAACCATAATTGCTGAAAAATGTGTTAGAAAAGGTAAAAATGCCGGTCCATACATAATCAAAATCGGGAGAGGTGGTGTTCAGCTGCAAGAAGGTCTAAATGTCCATCAATAATTGCTAGAAAACATGAAAAAAATTTTCGAAAATCAAACCACACATGATCATAAGTGGGAGAGGAGGTGTTCAGCTGCAAGAAGGTGTGAATGTCCACCCATAATACCTGAAAAATGGGTAAAAAAAAGGTGCGAATGCCCAACCATACATCATCAAAAGCAGGAGTGCATGTGTTCGGCTACAAGAAGGTGTGAACGTCCAACCAAAGTTTGTAAAAAGCAGTTAAGAAAAGGTTCGAATATCCAACCATACATAATCAAAAGCGGGAGCAGAGCTGTTCGACTGCAAGTAGGTGTGAATGTCAGATCATAATTTGCAAAAAGCTGATGAGAAAGGGTGAGAATGCCCGACTATACACCATCAAATGCGGGAGCGGAGTTGTTCGGCTGTGAGTAGGTGTGAATCTCCGACCATAATTGCTGAAAAATGTGTTAGAAAAGGTAAGAATGCCGGTCCATACATCATCAAAAGCGAGAGAGGTTGTGTTCGGCTGCAAGTAGGTGTGAATGTCCAGCCATAATTACTCACAAACGGGTAAGAAAAGGTAGTATTGCCAGACCATATATGATCAAAACAGGGAGCGGAGGTGGTTCAGCTGCAAGAAGGTTTGAATGTCCGACTAAAGTTCAAATATATTAACAAAAGCGGGAGGAGAGGTCTTCGGATGAGAGTGGTTGAAAATTTCCAACCATAATGTATAAAATGCGGTGAAAAAAAGGTGTGATAGAACACTAAAAGGTGGAGCGGAAGTGTTCGGCTGCAAGAAGGTGTGAATGTTCGACTATATTTGGTGAAAAGCAGGTGAAGCAAGGTCTGAATGCCCAACCTTACATCATCAAAAGCGAGATCAGAGGTGTTTGGCTGCAAGAAGGCCATAGTTTGCCAAAAGCGGGTAAGGTGCGAATGTCCGACTAAATATCAACAAAATTTGGGGCGGAGGTCTTCGGATGCAAGTGGGTGTGAATGTCCGACTATATTTGGTGAAAAGCAGGTGAAGCAAGGTCTGAATGCCCAACCTTACATCATCAAAAGCGAGATCAGAGGTGTTTGGCTGCAAGAAGGCCATAGTTTGCCAAAAGCGGGTAAGGTGCGAATGACCGACTAAATATCAACAAAAGTGGGGGCGGAGGTCTTCGGATGCAAGTGGGTGTGAATATCCCACCATACAAGTATGGTGGAGAGGAAGCTGTGAATGGCCGACCATAGTAAAAGGCGGGTGAGAGAAGGTGCGAATGTCAAACCATACATAATCAAAACAGGGAGCGGAGGTGTTCTGCTGTAAGAAGGTGTGAATGTCCAACCATAGTTGGTAAAAAGCGGGTAAGAACAGGTTAAAATTCCCGACTGTACACAATCAATAGCGGGAGCGGAGTTGTTCGGCTACTAAAAGGTGTGAAAGTCCGACCATGGTTTGTAAAAAGCGGGTAAGAAAAGGTGCGAATGCCCGACAATGTATGATCAAAAGAGGGAGTGGAGGTTTTCGGCTGCAAGAAGGTCTGAATGTCCAACCATAATTTGTAAAAACCGGGGAAGAAAAGGCTCGAAAGCCCGACTATACACCATCAAAAGTGGGAGCGGAGGTGTTCAGCTGCAAGACGGTCTGAATGTCTATCAATAATTGCTAGAAAACATGAAAGAAAATTTTCGAATATCAAACTGCACATGATCATAAGCGGGAGAGGAGGTGTTCAGCTGCAAGAAGGTGTGAATGTCTACCCATAATTACTGAAAAATGGGTAAGAAAAGGTGCGAATGCCTAACCATAGATCATCAAAAGAGGGAGCGGAGGTGTTCCGCTGTAAGACGGTGTGAATGTCCGACCATAGATGGTAAAAAGCGGGTAAGAAAAGGTTAAATTACCCGACTGTACACAATCAAAAGAGGGAGCGGAGTTGTTCAGCTAAGAGAAGGTGTGAAAGTCCGACCTTGGTTTGTAAAAAGCGGGTAAGAAAAGGTTCGTATGCCCGAATATACACTATCAAAACCGGAAGCGTAGGTGTTCGGCTGCAAGAAGGTGTGAACGTCCGACCAAAGTTTGTAAAAAGCAGTTAAGAAAAGGTTCGAATATCTAACCAAACATAATCAAAAGCGGGAGCAGAGCTGTTCAACTGGAAGTAGGTGTGAATGTCAGATCATAATTTGCAAAAAGCTGATGAGAAAGGGTGAGAATGCCCGACTATACATCATCAAATGCGGGAGCGGAGTTGTTCGGCTGTGAGTAGGTGTGAATCTCCGACCATAATTGCTGAAAAATGTGTTAGAAAAGGTAAAAATGCCGGTCCATACATCATCAAAATCGGGAGAGGTGGTGTTCAGCTGCAAGAAGGTCTAAATGTCCATCAATAATTGCTAGAAAACATGAAAGAAAATTTTCGAAAATCAAACCACACATGATCATAAGTGGGAGAGGAGGTGTTCAGCTGCAAGAAGGTGTGAATGTCCACCCATAATACCTGAAAAATGGGTAAAAAAAAGGTGCGAATGCCCAACCATACATCATCAAAAGCAGGAGTGCATGTGTTCGGCTACAAGAAGGTGTGAACGTCCAACCAAAGTTTGTAAAAAGCAGTTAAGAAAAGGTTCGAATATCCAACCAAACATAATCAAAAGCGGGAGCAGAGCTGTTCGACTGCAAGTAGGTGTGAATGTCAGATCATAATTTGCAAAAAGCTGATGAGAAAGGGTGAGAATGCCCGACTATACACCATCAAATGCGGGAGCGGAGTTGTTCGGCTGTGAGTAGGTGTGAATCTCCGACCATAATTGCTGAAAAATGTGTTAGAAAAGGTAAGAATGCCGGTCCATACATCATCAAAAGCGAGAGAGGTTGTGTTCGGCTGCAAGTAGGTGTGACTGTTCGACTAAAGTTTGTAAAAAGTGGGTAAGACAAGGTGCGAATGCCTGACAATGTATGATCAAAAGCGGAAGCGGAGGTGTTCAGCTGCAAGAAGGTCTACATGTCCATCAATAATTGCTAGAAAACATGAAAGAAACTTTTCCAAAATCAAACCGCACATGATCATAAGTGGGATAGGAGGTGTTCAGCTGCAAGGTGTGAATGTCCACCCATAATTCCTGAAAAATGGGCAAAAAAAAGGTGTGAATGCCCAACCATACATCATCAAAAGCGGGAGTGGAAGTGTTCGGCTACAAGAAGGTGTGAACGTCCAACCAAAATATGTAAAAAGCAGTTAAGAAAAGGTTTGAATATCCAACCAAACATAATCAAAAGCGGGAGCAGAGCTTTTCGACTGCAAGTAGGTGTGAATGTCAGATCATAATTTGCAAAAAGCTGATGAGAAAGGGTGAGAATGCCCGACTATACATCATCAAATGCGGGAGCGGAGTTGTTCGGCTGTGAGTAGGTGTGAATCTCCGACCATAATTGCTGAAAAATGTGTTAGAAAAGGTAAAAATGCCGGTCCATACATCATCAAAAGCGAGAGAGGTTGTGTTCGGCTGCAAGTAGGTGTGAATGTCCAGCCATAATTACTCACAAACGGGTAAGAAAAGGTAGTATTGCCAGACCATATATGATCAAAACAGGGAGCGGAGGTGGTTCAGCTGCAAGAAGGTTTGAATGTCTCCGACTAAAGTTCAAATATATTAAAGAAAGCGGGAGGAGAGGTCTTCGGATGAGAGTGGTTGAAAATTTCCGACCATAATGTATAAAATGCGGTGAAAAAAAGGTGTGATAGAACACTAAAAGGTGGAGCGGAAGTGTTCGGCTGCAAGAAGGTGTGAATGTCCGACTATATTTGGTGAAAAGCAGGTGAAGCAAGGTCTGAATGCCCAACCTTACATCATCAAAAGCGAGATCAGAGGTGTTTGGCTGCAAGAAGGCAATAGTTTGCCAAAAGCGGGTAAGGTGCGAATGTCCGACTAAATATCAACAAAATTTGGGGCAGAGGTCTTCGGATGCAAGTGGGTGTGAATATCCAACCATACAAGTATGGTGGAGAGGAAGCTGTGAATAGCCGACCATAGTTTGGAAAAAGCGGGTAAGAAAAGGTTTGAAGACCCGAACATACACCATCAAAAGAGGGAGCGGAGGTGTTCCGCTGTACGAAGGTGTGAATGTCCGACCATAGTTGGTAAAAAGCGGGTAAGAAAAGGTTAAAATACCCGACTGTACACAATCAATAGCGGGAGCGGATGTGTTCGGCTACAAGAAGGTGTGAAAGTCCGACCATGGTTTGTAAAAAGCGGGTAAGAAAAGGTGCGAATGTCCAACAATGTATGATCAAAAGAGAGAGCGGAGGTTTTCGGATACAAGAAGGTTTGAATATCCCACCATAGTTTGTAAAAAGTGGGTAAGAAAAGGTTCGAATGCCCGAACATACACCATCAAAAGAGGGAGCGGAGGTGTTCCGCTGTAAGACGGTGTGAATGTCCGATCATAGTTGGTAAAAAGCGGGTAAGAAAAGGTTAAAATACCCGACTGTACACAATCAAAAGAGGGAGCGGAGTTGTTCAGCTAAGAGAAGGTGTGAAAGTCCGACCATGGTTTGTAAAAAGCTGGGTAAGAAAAGGTTCGTATGCCCGAATATACACTATCAAAACCGGAAGCGTAGGTGTTCGGCTGCAAGAAGGTGTGAACGTCCGACCAAAGTTTGTAAAAAAGCAGTTAAGAAAAGGTTCGAATATCTAACCAAACATAATCAAAAGCGGGAGCAGAGCTGTTCGACTGCAAGTAGGTGTGAATGTCAGAGAATAATTTGCAAAAAGCTGATGAAAAAGGGTGAGAAATCCCGACTATACACCATCAAATGCGGTAGCGGAGTTGTTCGGCTGTGAGTAGGTGTGATTCTCCAACCATAATTGCTGAAAAATGTGTTAGAAAAGGTAAGAATGCCGGTCCATACATCATCAAAAGCGGGAGAGGTGGTGTTCGGCTGCAAGTAGGTGTGAATGTCCATTAATAATTGCTTTAAAACATGAAAGAAAATTTTCGAATATCAAACCTTACATGATCATTAGCGGGAGAGGAGGTGTTCAGCTGCAAGAAGATGTGAATATCCACCCATAATTACTGAAAAATGGGTAGGAAAAGATGCGAATGTCCAACCATAAATTATCAAAAGCAGGAGTGGAGTTGTTCAGCTACAAGAAGGTATGAAAGTCCAACCATGGTTTGTAAAAAGCGGGTAAGAGAAGGTTCGAATACCCGAATATATACCATCAAAAGCGGAAGCGGGGGTGTTCGGCTGCAAGAAGGTGTGAACGTCCGACCAAAGTTTGTAAAAAGCAGTTAAGAAAAGGTTTGAATACCCAACCGAACATAATCAAAAGCGGGAGCAGAGCTGTTCGACTGCAAGTAGGTGTGAATGTCAGATCATAATTGCTGAAAAATGTGATAGAAAAGACTAGAATGCCGGACAATACATCATCAAAAGCGGGAGAGATTGTTTTTCGGCTGCAAGTAGATGTGAATGTCCAGCCATAATTACTCACAAACGGGGGAAGAAAAGGTAGTATTTCCAGACCACACATGATCAAAACAGGGAGCGGAGGTTTTCGGCTGCAAGGTCTGAATGTCCAACCGTAATTTGTAAAAATCGGGGAAGAAAAGGCTCGAAAGCCCAACTATACACCATCAAAAGCGGGAGCAGAGGTGTTCAGGTGCAAGAAGGTCTGAATGTCCGACCAATAATTACTGAAAAATGGGTAAGAAAAGGTGCGAATGCCAAATCATACATCATCAAAAGCAGGAGCGGATGTATTCGGCTACAAGAAGGTTTGAATGTCCAACCATAGTAAGTAATAGGTGGGTAAGAAAAGGCTCGAATGCCCGACTATACACCATCAAAAGCGGAAGCGGAGGTGTTCGGCTGCAAGACGGTGTGAACGTCCGACCAAAGTTTGTAAAAAGCATTAAGAAAATGTTCGAATATCCAACCAAACATAATCAAAAGCGGGAGCAGAGCTGTTCGACTGCAAGTAGGTGTGAATATCAGATCATAATTTGCAAAAAGCTGATGAGAAAGGGTGAGAATGCCCGACTATACACTATCAAATGTGGGAGCGGAGGTGTTCGTCTGTGAGTAGGTGTGAATCTCCGACCATAATTGCTGAAAAATGTGTTAGAAAAGGTAAGAATGCCGGACCATATATCATCAAAAGCGGGAGAGGTTGTGTTCGGCTGCAAGAAGGTGTGAATGTCCAGCCATAATTACTCACAAATGGGTAAGAAAAGGTACTATTGCCAGACCATATATGATCAAAACAGGGAGCGGAGGTGGTTCAGCTGCAAGAAGGTTTGAATGTCCGACTAAAGTTTGTAAAAAGCGGGTAAGACAAGGTGTGAATGCCCGACAATGTATGATCAAAAGAGGAGCGGAGGTTTTCGGCTGCAAGAAGGTCTGAATGTCCACCCATAATTACTGAAAAATGGGTAAGAAAAGGTGCGAAAGCCCAACCGCACATGATCAAAAGTGGATGAGAAGGTAGTAAGTAGTGCAAGTAGGTGTGAATCTAAGATCATAATTTGTAAAAAGCGGGTAAGAAAAGGTAAGAATGCCCAACCATAAATTATCAAAAGCGGCAGCAGAGTTTCGGCTGGTATTTATCAATGTCTAGATAGATTTCAACAAAAAACAACGTTGTACGTTGCAGTAAAAGAAAGAGCAAAACTGAAGGATCAGGAATCCGAGAATAAGCTTATTTTCATGAGTTCTGCACGATTTCGGATTTTATGTATAAAATGAATTTCTTCACGCAAACTAAGTTAACACTGCTTTGTCCTTCATATGTACCCATTTCTACATATATTTCAAGCATAAACTTCCTCATACTACCCTGAATGAGAAAGAGCCACACTTGTGATTAAGCCATACCTCCCTTTTGAGGAGTTCTGCATGATTTGGGATTTTATCTATAAAATTAATTCCTTCACTCAAACTATGTTAAAACGGCTTTTACCTTCATATTTATCAATTTCTCAATAGATTTAAGCAAAAAAACAACGTTGTACTTTGCAATAAAAGAAAGAGCAAATCAAAAGTTTTAGGAATCCGAGAATAAGCTTATTTTCATGAGTTCTGCACGATTTCGGATTTTATGTATAAAATTAATTCATTCACTTAAACCAAGTTAAAACTGCTTTTTCCTTCATATTTATCAATGTCTAGATCGACTTCAACAAAGAACAACATTGTATTTTGCAGTAGAAGAAAGAGCAAAACTGAAGGATCAGGAATCCGAGAATAAGCTTCTTTTCATACGTTCTGCATGATTTGGGATTTTATGTATAAAATGAATTCCTTCTCTCAAACTAAGTTAACACTGCTTTGTCCTTCATATGTACCCATTTCTACATATATTTCAAGCATAAACTTCCTCATACTACCCTGAATGAGAAAGAACCACACTTGTGATTAAGCCATACGCCCCTTTTGAGGAGTTCTGCATGATTTGGGATTTTTTTCTATAAAATCAATTCCTTCACTCAAACTATGTTAAAACGGCTTTTACCTTCATATTTATCAATGTCTCGATAGATTTAAACAAAAAAACAACGTTGTACTTTGCAGTAAAAGAAAGAGCCAATCAAAAGTTTTAGGAATCCGAGAATAAGCTTATTTTCATGAGTTCTGCACGATTTCGGATTTTATGTATAAAATGAATTAATTCACTCAAACCAAGTTAAAACTGCTTTTTCCTTCATATTTATCAATGTCTAGATCGACTTCAACAAAGAACAACACTGTATTTTACAGTAGAAGAAAGAGCAACACTGAAGGATCAGGAATCCGAGAATAAGCTTATTTTCTTATGGGCAAGTGGGAACTGCTTTGTCCTTCATATTTATCAATGTGTAGATGGATTTCAACTTCTTCTACTGCATCTTCTTCACACCTTCTTGTAGCCGAACACTTCCGCTCCCGCTATTGATTGTGTACAGTCGGGTATTTTAACCTTTTCTTACCCGCTTTTTACCAACTATGGTCGGACATTCACACCGTCTTACAGCGGAACACCTCCGCTCCCGCTTTTTATGGTGTATAGTCGGGCATTCGAACCTTTTCTTACCCGCTATTTACAAACTATGGTAGGACATTCAAACCTTCGTGTATCCGAAAACCTCCGCTCTCTCTTTTGATCATACATTTTCGGACATTCGCACCTTTTCTTACCCGCTTTTTACAAACCATGGTCGGACTGTCACACCTTCTTGTAGCCGAACACATCCGCTCCCACTATTGATTGTGTACAGTCGGGTATTTTAACCTTTTCTTACCCGCTTTTTACCAAGTATGGTCGGACATTCACACCTTCGTACAGCGGAACACCTCCGCTCCCTCTTTTGATGGTGTATGTTCGGGCATTCAAACCTTTTCTTACCCGCTTTTTCCAAACTATGGTCGGCTATTCACAGCTTCCTCTCCACCATACTTGTATGGTGGGATATTCCCACCCACTTGCATCCGAAAACCTCCGCCCCAAATTTTGTTGATATTTAGTCGGACATTCGCACCTTACCCGCTTTTGGCAAACTATGGCCTTCTTGCAGCCAAACAACTCTGATCTTGCTTTTGATGATGTAAGGTTGGGCATTCAGACCTTGCTTCACCTGCTTTTCACCAAATATAGTCGGACATTCACACCTTCTTGCAGCCGAACACTTCCGCTCCACCTTTTAGTGTTCTATCACACCTTTTTTTTCACCGCATTTTATACATTATGGTTGGAAATTTTCAACCAATTTCATCCGAAGACCTCTCCTCCCGCTTTTGTTAATATATTTGAACTTTAGTTTGACATTCAAACCTTCTTGCAGCTGAACCACCTCCGCTCCCTGTTTTGATCATATATGGTCTGGCAATACTACCTTTTCTTACCCGTTTGTGAGTAATTATGGCTGGACATTCACACTTACTTGCAGCCGAACACAACCTCTCTCGCTTTTGATGATGTATGGACCGGCATTTTTACCTTTTCTAACACATTTTTCAGCAATTATGGTCGGAGATTCACACCTACTCACAGCCGAACAACTCCGCTCCCGCATTTGATGATGTATAGTCGGGCATTCTCACCCTTTCTCATCAGCTTTTTGCAAATTATGATCTGACATTCACACCTACTTGCAGTCGAACAGCTCTGCTCCCGCTTTTGATTATGTTTGGTTGGATATTCGAACCTTTTCTTAACTTCTTTTTACATATTTTGGTTGGACGTTCACACCTTCTTGTAGCTGAACACTTCCACTCCTGCTTTTGATGATGTATGGTTGGGCATTCACACCTTTTTTTTGCCCATTTTTCAGGAATTATGGGTGGACATTCACACCTTGCAGCTGAACACCTCCTATCCCACTTATGATCATGTGCGGTTTGATTTTCGAAAAGTTTCTTTCATGTTTTCTAGCAATTATTGATGGACATGTAGACCTTCTTGCAGCTGAACACCTCCGCTCCCGCTTTTGATCATACATTGTCAGGCATTCGCACTTTGTCTTACCCACTTTTTACAAACTTTAGTCGAACAGTCACACCTTTTTGCAGCCGAACACCATCTCTACCGCTTTTGATGATGTATGGTCCAGCATTCTTACCTTTTCTAACACATTCTTCAGCAATTATGGTCGGACATTCACACCTACTCAGAGCCGAACACCTCCGCTCCCGCATTTGATGGTCTATAGTCGGGCATTCTACAGCGGAAAAGACTCATTCTTATGTTTGGTTAGATATTCGAACCTTTTCTTAACTGCTTTTTACAAACTTTGGTCGGACGTTCACAATATCTTGCAGCCGAACACCTCCGCTTCCGCTTTTGATGGTGTATATTCGGGCATACGAACCTTTTCTTACCCGCTTTTTACAAACCAAGGTCGGACTTTCACACCTTCTCTTAGCTGAACAACTCCGCTCCCTCTTTTGATTGTGTACAGTCGGGTAATTTAACCTTTTCTTACCCGCTTTTTACCAACTATTGTTGGACATTCACACCGTCTTACAGCGGAACACCTCCGCTCCCTCTTTTGATGGTGTATGTTCGGGCACTCGAACCTTTTCTTACCCGCTTTTTACAAACTATGGTCAGACATTCAAACCTTCTTGTAGCGGAACACATCCACTCCTGCTTTTGATGATGGGTATTCAAACCTACTTGTTGCCCGCTTTTCATTAATTATGGGTGGACATACACACCTTGTCGCAGCCAAACACCTCCGCTCCCTGTTTTGATCATGTATGATTGGACATTCGCACCTTTTCTCACCCGCTTTTTACTATGGTCGGCCATTCACAGCTTCCTCTCCACCATACTTGTATGGTGGGATATTCACACCCACTTGCATCCGAAGACCTCCGCCCCCACTTTTGTTGATATTTAGTCGGTCATTCGCAGCTTACCCGCTTTTGGCAAACTATGGCTTTCTTGCAGCCAAACACCTCTGATCTCGTTTTTGATGATGTAAGGTTGGGCATTCAGACCTTGCTTCACCTGCTTTTCACCAAATATAGTCGAACAGTCACACCTTCTTGCAGCCGAACACTTCTGCTCCACCTTTTAGTGTTCTATGGGGTATTCACACCTTTTTTTTCACCGCATTTTATTGATTATGGTTGGAAATTCTCACCCACTCTTATCCGAAGACCTCTCCTCCTGCTTTTGTTAATATATAGTCGGGCATTCAAACCTTTTCTTACCCGCTTTTTACAAATTATGGTCGAACATTCACACCTACTTGCAGCCGAACACCTCCGCTCCCGCTTTTGATGGTGTATAGTCGGGCTTTCGAGCCTTTTCTTCCCCGGTTTTTACAAATTATGGTTGTACATTCAGACCTTGCAGCCGAAAACCTCCGCTCCCTCATTTGATCATACATTGTCAGGCATTCGCACCTTGTCTTACCCGCTTTTTATAAACTTTAGTCAGACATTCACACCTTGCAGCTGAACCACCTCCGCTCCCTGTTTTGATAATGTATGGTCTGGCAATACTACCTTTTCTTACCGGTTTGTGAGTAATTATGGCTGGACATTCACACCTACTTGCAGCCGAACACCACTTTTCCAGCTTTTGATGATGTATGGTCCAGCATTCTAGTCTTTTCTAACACATTTTTCAGCAATTATGGTTTGACATTCACACCTACTCACAGCCGAACACTTCCGCTCCCGCATTTGATGGTGTATAGTCGTGGACATTCACACCTTTTTGCATTTTAACACCTCCTCTCCCGCTTATGATCATGTGCGGTTTGATATTCGAAAATTCTCTTCCATGTTTTCTAGCAATTATTGATGGACATTCAGACCTTCTTACAGCGGAACACCTCCGCTCCCGCTGTTGATGGTGTATAGTCGGGCTTTCGAGCCTTTTCTTCCCAGATTTTTACAAAATATGGATGGACATTCAGACCTTCTTTCAGCTGAAAACCTCCGCTCCCTCTTTTGATCATACATTGTCGGGCATTCGCACCTTTTCTTACCTGCTTTTTCAATTCATGGTCGGACTTTGACACCTTTTAATAGCGGAACAACTCTGCTCCCGCTATTGATTGTGTACAATAGGGTATTTTAACCTTTTCTTACCCGCTTTTTGCCAATTACTGTTGGACATTCCCACCTTCTTACAGCGGAACACCTCCGCTCCCTCCTTTGATGGTGTATGTTCGGGCATTCGAACCTTTTCTTACCCGCTTTTTACAAACTATGGTCAGACATTCAAACCTTCTTGTAGCCGAACACATCCACTCCTGCTTTTGATGATGGGTATTCAAACCTACTTGTTGCCCGCTTTTCATTAATTATGGGTGGACATACACACCTTGTCGCAGCCAAACACCTCCGCTCCCTGTTAGGATCATGTATGGTTGGGCATTCGTACCTTTTCTTACCCATTTTGCAGTAATTATGGGTGGACATTCACACCTTCTTGCATTTGAACACCTCCTCTCCCGCTTATGATCATGTGCGGTTTGATATTCGAAAATTCTCTTCCATGTTTTCTAGCAATTATTGATGGACATTCAGACCTTCTTGCAGCTGAACACCTCCGCTCCAGCTGTTGGTGGTGTATAGTCGGGCTTTCGAGCCTTTTCTTCCCAGATTTTTACAAAATATGGATGGACATTCAGACCTTGTTTCAGCCGAAAACCTCCGCTCCCTCTTTTGATCATACATTGTCGGGCATTCGCACCTTTTCTTACCCGCTTTTTACAAACCATGGTCGGACTTTCACACCTTTTAGTAGCGGAACAACTCTGCTCCCGCTATTGATTGTGTACAATCGGGTATTTTAACCTTTTCTTACCTGCTTTTTGCCAACTATGGTCGGACATTCACACCTTCTTACAGCGGAACACCTCCGCTCCCTCCTTTGATGGTGTATGTTCGGGCATTCGAACCTTTTCTTACCCGCTTTTTACAAACTATGGTCAGACATTCACACCTTCTTGCAGCCGAACACTTCCGCTCTACCTTTTAGTGTTCTATGGGGTATTCACACCTTTTTTTTCACCGCATTTTATAGATTATGGTTGTAAATTCTCACCCACTCTTATCCGAAGACCTCTCCTCCTGCTTTGGTTAATATATAGTCGGGCATTCGAACCTTTTCTTACCCGCTTTTTACAAATTATGGTCGAACATTCACACCTACTTGCAGCCGAACACCTCCGCTCCCGCTTTTGATGGTGTATAGTCGGGCTTTCGAGCCTTTTCTTCCCCGGTTTTTACAAATTATGGTTGGACATTCAGACCTTGCAGCCGAAAACCTCCGCTCCCTCTTTTGATCATACATTGTCAGGCATTCGCACCTACTTGCAGCCGAATACTTCCGCTCCACCTTTTAGTGATGTATGGTTGGCATTTGCACCTTTTCTTACCCTTTCTTACCCTACTGATTGCTTAAGATTAAGTTGTTTTTTCTCAAACTACAACATTTTTTTAATTGTTGAAACTTGATTTGAAGTGGATAAATAAGGAGGACAAACAGTTTTGAGTCAGGCTGATAGAAGGAATTAATTTTATAGCAAAATCTGTATTTCGTCATATGTCGAGAGATGCTTATTGCTGAAGAAGTACAAAGTACAACGTTGTTTATCGTTGAAACTTGATTAGACATGAATAAATATGAAGGACAAAGCAGTCTTAACTTGGTTAGAGTTAAGGTTTTATAGGAGAATCCGAATTCGTGCATAACTCGTAAAATAGAGCTTATTTTCGGATTCCTGAAGAATGAGTCTGGTTCTTTCTCATAATACAAAGTTTGTTGTTTATTGTTGAAACTTCATCAGAAGTGAAGAAATAAATGAATGCCTATCAACAAATGTGGGATCTAAACTCTAGTGCTTCCTCTAAAATAATTTCCTTTCTCAATTCAGAAATGTGTGTGTGTAAGTCACAACACCAGTGACACCAAAACGGCTTTCTTTTCTCTACACTCTGCATTGTGAGCACACACACCAAATCAGAAAGGCTTTTTTCTCTCTTTTCTACATTATGGACTGTGGGGACACAAAACCGCTCTCTCTTTTTTTTTTTGATTGTGTGCCAGGGCGTTGTCTCACGTATTAGATTATGCTTACGATACGAATGGGTTTATCAGTCACATCAGAATCCATACATACTGATCCTCCCGTAATAAAATGGTCGGATCTTATCAAACACACTTTGTTTCTTGTGACAATCAAGTCAGCGAAACAGCGTATACACGTCAAGACACTGAATCAAGTTTGCCACAAGAACTCATAAGTTTGGCAGTATTGCTCTGCCGTCAGCAATCATACACCCATTTTATTTTCGTGAGACATGTGCAGGCACCTGTTCATCTACTGTTCTATCACTATGAATTAGTTTATCTATTATCAATAAGGATACTTCTACAACTACTATCAAAGTATGTCCAGACTTCTTATGTTGTCAGTTGCTATATATGAATAAGTGGGTAGCTACTGACAAGCATTAAGCATGTCACAGAGCCCAAACATATAACATTTCAGGACACACCACACAGTTAACAACCACCGTGAAGTGTCAAAGCCCAAACATGTAACATTCAACAGGACACTTACACAACACATTCAAATCAAACAGTCAGACAACATATAAGAACATATACCCCAGCCGGCATTGCTCCCTGCCTATTTTCCTACAGCTCACTATGTGTGCGCACACCTTTATTCACAAACTCTTCAACTTATACTCTTTTACCGAAGCTGCTACAGCTCGATTGGCCGAATACCGAATAATCCTAATTCGGTGAATTTGACATCTGCCTTACATGTAACAGATTAGCGGTTTAGCAGTTTTGATTTAATTTGAGTGAAGTAATTCATTTTATAGCAAAATCCGAAATCGTGAAGAACTCATGAAAGTAAGCTTATTCTCGGATTCCTGAAACTTTAGATTTGCTATTTCTTTTACTGCAAAGTACAACGTTGGTTTTTTTGTTTAAATCTTTCAAGACATGGTAAATATGAAGGACAAAGCAGTTTTAACATAGTTTGAGTGAAGAAATTCATTTTATTGATAAAATCCCAAGAGTCTGCTGAGAAAAGAGAGTGAATGCGAAGTAGACTTTAACACGGCTCTGGGAGCGAGCCGAGTGCGGGCTAACCGGGAGAATTGCTTGAAAGAAACGCGACACCGAATGAGCGGTCAGAACAAAGCCTCAATACGGTTTTCCCGTGGTGTTTTTGTTGCTGCCTTGTCTTTTGCACAGAGTAAAAGACAAGGCAGCCATCGAATAGGGCCCGATTGTTCCTACTTGGTCAGCCGAGGAGCAAGGGGGGGGGGGGAGGGGGGGAGAGAGCGTTTCAACCGAGCAAAGCTCACCATGGGGAAGGTGGCTATGCCAACTAGCCTGATGCCCTGCTCCCGCAGTGACGGATAATCGTACTCTGGTTTCTCTTCATAACGTACAAGTCTTTCACCTTTTACTAAAGACTTCTGTGGAGAGCAGCACTAATGAGTTGTTTCTATTTTTGGCAGGCTTTACCTTTGCGGGTGAAGCCCTTTCTGTCTGTGCAAAAGAAATCTTGTTACTGTGCAGAGTGACTTCTCTGAGTAGAGTCGCCTTACTTGTTGCGACTGTGCCGATGTTCGAAGCTGGAGTGCAAAGTTGTTGCTTGAATGGTGCTTGCTGGAGCGTGCGGGAGTGCAAAGTTATACCATTTAAAAGGGCTGAAGAGTGCTCAGTGCAGCGGGTGGGCGGAGGTGCAAAGTGACACTCTGGCCACCTATGGCCATAAAAAGAACAGGGGTGTTAGCGGACAAGTGCGCATTGTGCCAGGAAGGGCCCTCGGACGTGAACCAGTGGACAGTTGTCGCTTCTCGGCCTTTTGGCTAAGATCAAGTGTAGTATCTGTTCTTATCAGTTTAATATCTGATATGTCCTCTATACGAGGACTACATATTAAATGGATTTTTAGCAATAGGAGTTGAAAAAGTAGCTTGCTCCGTTCACTCCAAGCATTGACCCCGTACTGCAGTGCCGCTGGGAACGGTGCGCTCTTCTCTACTCTTGTGAAAAAGCAAACAGCGGTGCAGGATGCAAGTTTCAGGGAGCCCAAGATGAAACTTTCTTTTAGTCTGCTGAGAAAAGAGAGTGAATGCGATGTAGACTTTAACCCGGCTATGGGAGCGAGCCGAGTGTCGGCTAACCGGGAGAATTGCTTGAAAGAAACGCCATACCAAATGAGCGGTCAGAACAAAGCCTCAATACGGTGTTCCCGTTGTGTTTTTGTTGCTGCCGCTGTTTGCTTTTTCACAAGAGCGCACCTGTTGAGGGGGGCTCTGGGGGGGCCTGGGTGATGGTGGGTCTCAGGCCCGGGCTGCTGCGACTGGTGTGACCGGGTGGTTTGTTTGTTTGTTTTTTGTTGTTGTTTGTTTGTTTTTTGTAGAGGTCCTCTGGAGTGGGGTTGGGTTGAGTGGGGTGGGGCGGGATGGGTACCTTCTGGGGGTACAGTAGCTCCCAGAATATGGTCGCTGCAGGCCCCGAGCCTGGTGGACATCAGGCCCTCCTGTCCTGTGTTGGCTCCCTGGTAGCGGGGATGCCTATTGCAGCCAGTCCCTGGCTGCCCCCAGTGTATATCCCCATTCTCCCTTCTGGCTCCTGTACACAGCACACACTCACACATGAAGGGTTTTGGGGGCGTGTGTGTTCGGTGGGGTGTAGTGGACTCTGCAGTAGTTGCACTCTGCAGTTCCCACCCCTGTTTTAATTACACCTTAGACATTACTACTTATCAAACACACTCACACACACACATTAGGTCTTGGGGGGTGGTTACACTGAGTGGCATCTGGTGGGCGGGGCTCTTTGGGTATGTAGGCTGCCCAGAGGGCCACGCTCCCAGTTCTACAAGTTTGGCTGCCCCTCAATTTTAATTGCTCACTATTAGAAAATATTGAAGAGCCAGAAGGGTGAGGGGAGGGGTCTTCTTCGCACACCCCTGCTTCCTGGTTGCTGCTCGGGGCGGGAGGGGCCAGGAGGATTAATTAATTGTTCTGCTGGTTTGGGGTCTGTGGTGGCTGGGGGGCTGCTGGCCCCCTGGTGTGCCCGCTGCACTACACCCCAGCGGAGTCGAGGGAGGGAGGACGTGTGGATGTATGGGACATGAAAGTGTGTGTGGTAATGATTGGGCCTGGATCTTGGACTTGCTGTCGCCTGGCCTGCCTGTGCTTCTCCCGATGGGGGGGGCGGCGTGGCCTCTCTCCGCTGCTCGCGACTTCACCCACCTGTGGGCACGTCTTGACTCCCAGGGCACTTGGCCAGGGGTGCTGGGGCAGGCGCTGACCCACTGTGTGGCTGTCTGGGGCGCTTGGCCCTCCTGGGTATTGGGTGGGGCCTCTGTCGGGGGGTTTGGGGGCGCTCGGGCTCCTGGGGCCCGGATCCAGTGCACGGCCCATGTCTGGGCGGCTGGGGCCTGGCGACGTCGGTGGGCTGTTGCCCCTGGCTCCCGGAGGGCCTCTGCCCTATGCTTATGGGGGCTCTTTCCGGGGGCTTCCTCTGCAGTCTTCTGGGTGGATGCGTGGTTGCCCCTGCGGTGGGCTTCCTGGGTTCTGTGCTCTGTGGGGGCTGCTGGTGGCCTGGGTCTTGTGGCCCTCTCTGCCTGCTTCTGATTGCTTGGGGGGGCTGTGGATTGTGGCCCTGTACGCTTATACACTCATAACTAAGCACGGTTATCATGTAGGTCCTGTGCCATGGGTGTTGCATGTTCTCACACACACACAACCACATTCATTAGTCCAGTAGCATGGTCGCTAAGCAGTTGATGTATTATCATGTCGTCTCAGGTCATCTATATCCACAGCTGTGTTGTATGCGATGTATGTTCTGTTTTTCTCTTCTTTCCTCTTCTTCTTTCCTTGTCCCCCGGTCCGGTTCAGTTCTATTACATGTCATATATTGTAAACAGAAATAAATAAATGGGCATCAAGGGGAGCTTTACATTTATAAAACTTCCCTTGGCAAAGCAAATCTGTTTGGCATCAAAGGTATTCAGACTACAATTCTGCTGCCATAATGCTGAACACGATAAGGGGAAAAAAAAAAAAAGTAAAGAAGACAGTTCTGCCGAAAGCCAGGGACTAGACCTGTTCTAAGTTCTGTACTTTTTAAAAGGGAGCCAACACAGGACAGGAGGGCCTGATGTCCACCAGGCTCGGGGCCTGCAGCGACCATATTCTGGGAGCTACTGTACCCCCAGAAGGTACCCATCCCGCCCCACCCCACTCAACCCAACCCCACTCCGGAGGACCTCTACAAAAAACAAACAAACAACAACAAAAAACAAACAAACAAACCACCCGGTCACACCAGTCGCAGCAGCCCGGGCCTGAGAACCACCATCACCCAGGCCCCCCCAGGCCCCCCCTCAACAGGTGCGCTCTTGTGAAAAAGCAAACAGCGGCAGCAACAAAAACACAACGGGAACACCGTATTGAGGCTTTGTTCTGACCGCTCATTTGGTATGGCGTTTCTTTCAAGCAATTCTCCCGGTTAGCCCGCACTCGACTCGCTCCCAGAGCCGTGTTAAAGTCTACTTCGCATTCACTCTCTTTTCTCAGCAGATTAAAAGAAAGTTTCATCTTGGGCTCCCTGAAACTTCCATCCTGCACCGCTGTTTGCTTTTTCACAAGAGTAGAGAAGAGCGCACCGTTCCCAGCGGCACTGCAGTACGGGGTCAATGCTTGGAGTGAACGGAGCAAGCTACTTTTTCAACTCCTATTGCTAAAAATCCATTTAATATGTAGTCCTCGTATAGAGGACATATCAGATATTAAACTGATAAGAACAGATACTACACTTGATCTTAGCCAAAAGGCCGAGAAGCGACAACTGTCCACTGGTTCACGTCCGAGGGCCCTTCCTGGCACAATGCGCACTTGTCCGCTAACACCCCTGTTCTTTTTATGGCCATAGGTGGCCAGAGTGTCACTTTGCACCTCCGCCCACCTGCTGCACTGAGCACTCTTCAGCCCTTTTAAATGGTATAACTTTGCACTCCCGCATGCTCCAGCAAGCACCATTCAAGCAACAACTTTGCACTCCAGCTTCGAACATCGGCACAGTCGCAACAAGTAAGGCGACTCTACAGGTGCCTGCACATGTCTCACGAAAATAAAATGGATGTATGATTGCTGACGGCAGAGCAATACTGCCAAACTTATGAGTTCTTGTGGCAAACTTGATTCAGTGTCTTGACGTGTATACGCTGTTTCGCTGACTTGATTGTCACAAGAAACAAAGTGTGTTTGATAAGATCCGACCATTTTATTACGGGAGGATCAGTATGTATGGATTCTGATGTGACTGATAAAACCCATTCGTATCTTAAGCACAATCTAATACGTGAGACAACGCCCTGGCACACGATAAAAAAAAAAAGAGAGAGCGGTTTTGTGTCCCCACAGTCCATAATGTAGAAAAGAGAGAAAAAAGCCTTTCTGATTTGGTGTGTGTGCTCACAGTGCAGAGTGTAGAGAAAAGAAAGCCGTTTTGGTGTCACGGGTGTTGTGACTTACACACACACATTTCTAAATTGAGAAAGGAAATTATTTTAGAGGAAGCACTAGAGTTTAGATCCAACATTTGTTGATAGGCATTCATTTATTTCTTCACTTCTGACAAAAATGATAAGACTGACCTAAAGAATTGGAGGCCCATCACACTTTTAAACTTTGACTGTAAACTTTTTAGCAAGGTTTTAACGACACGGATGTCCTCTGTTTTAGAGGAGGTAATTCACCCAGACCAGGCTTGTGCCATCTCAGAGAGACAACTCACCGACAGCCTCGTACTGATTCGAGACATCATTGATTACGCTAGAGACAGAAACACCCGGCTTGTCATCTTAAATTTAGACTTTGAAAAAGCTTTTGATCGGGTCTCGCATCAATATCTCTTTCAGGTGTTGCAGCAATCGAATAGGGCCCGAATGTTCCTACTTGGTGAGATTTGCTTGGTTGAGACGCTTGCTCCCCCCCCTTGCTCCTCGGCTGACCAAGTAGGAACAATCGGGCCCTATTCGATGGCTGCCTTGTCTTTTACTCTGTGCAAAAGACAAGGCAGCCACAAACACCACGGGAACACCGTATTGAGGCTTTGATCTGACCACTCATTCGGTGTCGCGTTTCTTTCAAGCAATTCTCCCGGTTAGCCCACACTCGGCTCGCTTCCAGAGCTGTGTTAAAGTCTACTTCGCATTCACTCTCTTTTCTCAGCAGATTAAAAGAAAGTTTCATCTTGGGCTCCCTGAAACTTCCATCCTGCACCGCTGTTTGCTTTTTCACAAGAGCAGAGAAGAGCGCACCGTTCCCAGCGGCACTGCAGTACTGGGTCGATGCTTGGAGTGAACGGAGCAAGCTTCTTTTTCAACTCCTATTCTTAAAAATCCATTTAATATGTAGTCCTCGTATAGAGGACACATTAAACTGATAAGAACAGATACTACACTTGATCTTAGCCAAAAGGCCGAGAAGCGATAACTGTCCACTGTTTCAGGTCCGAGGGCCCTTCCTGGCACAATGCGCACTTGTAGCAGTGTTCTTTTTATGGCCATAGGTGGCCAGAGTGTCACGTTGCACCTCCACCCACCCGCTGCACTGAGCACTCTTCAGCCCTTTTAAATGGTATAACTTTGCACTCCCGCATGCTCCAGCAAGCACCATTCAAGCAACAACTTTGCACTCCAGCTTCGAACATCGGCACAATCGCAACAAGTAAGGCGACTCTACTCAGAGAAGTCACTCTGCACAGTAACAAGATTTCTTTTGCACAGACAGAAAGGGCTTCACCCGCAAAGGTAAAGCCTGCCAAAAATAGAAACAACTCATTAGTGCTGCTCTCCACGAAAGTCTTTAGTAAAAGGCGAAAGACTTGTATGTTATGAAGAGAAACCAGAGTACGATTATCCGTCACTGCGGGAGCAGGGCATCAGGCTAGTTGCCATAGCCACCTTCCCCATGGTGAGCGTTGCTTGGTTGAAACGCTTGCCCCTGTGCAATCGACAAGGCAGCAACAAAAACACCACGGGAACACCGTATTGAGGCTTTGTTCTGACCGCTCATTCGGTGTCGCGTTTCTTTCAAGCAATTCTCCCGGTTAGCCCACACTCGGCTCGCTCCCAGAGCCGTGTTAAAGTCTACTTCGCATTCACTCTCTTTTCTCAGCAGACTCTTGGGATTTTATCTATAAAATGAATTCCTTCACTCAAACTATGTTAAAACTGCTTTGTCCTTCATATTTACCATGTCTAGAAAGATTTAAACAAAAAAAAAACAACGTTGTACTTTGCAGTAAAAGAAAGAGCAAATCTAAAGTTTCAGGAATCCGAGAATAAGCTTACTTTCATGAGTTCTTCACGATTTCGGATTTTGCTATAAAATGAATTCCTTCACTCAAACTAAATTAAAACTGCTAAACCGCTAATCTGTTACATGTAAGGCAGATGTCAAATTCACCGAAATAGGATCTAAGGGTATTCGGCCAATCGAGCTGTAGCAGCTTTGGTAAAAGAGTATAAGTTGAAGAGTTTGTGAATAAAGGTGTGCGCACACATAGTGAGCTGTAGGAAAATAGGCAGGGAGCAATGCCGGCTGGGGTATATGTTCTTGTATGTTGTCTGACTGTTTGATTTGAATGTGTTGTGTAAGTGTCCTGTTGAATGTTACATGTTTGGGCTTTGACACTTCACGGTGGTTGTTAACTGTGTGGTGTGTCCTGAAATGTTATATGTTTGGGCTGTGTGACATGCTTAATGCTTGTCAGTAGCTACCCACTTATTCATATATAGCAACTGACAACATAAGAAGTCTGGACATACTTTGATAGTAGTTGTAGAAGTATCCTTATTGATAATAGATAAACTAATTCATAGTGATAGAACAGTAGATGAACAGGTGCCTGCACATGTCTCACGAAAATAAAATGGGTGTATGATTGCTGACGGCAGAGCAATACTGCCAAACTTATGAGTTCTTGTGGCAAACTTGATTCAGTGTCTTGACGTGTATACGCTGTTTCGCTGACTTGATTGTCACAAGAAACAAAGTGTGTTTGATAAGATCCGACCATTTTATTACGGGAGGATCAGTATGTATGGATTCTGATGTGACTGATAAACCCATTCGTATCTTAAGCATAATCTAATACGTGAGACAACGCCCTGGCACACAATCAAAAAAAAAAAGAGAGAGCGGTTTTGTGTCCCCACAGTCCATAATGTAGAAAAGAGAGAAAAAAGCCTTTCTGATTTGGTGTGTGTTCTCACAGTGCAGAGTGTAGAGAAAAGAGAGAAAAGAAAGCCGTTTTGGTGTCACGGGTGTTGTAACTTACACACACACATTTCTGAAATGAGAAAGGAAATTATTTTAGAGGAAGCACTAGAGTTTAGATCCCACATTTGTTGATAGGCATTCATTTATTTCTTCACTTCTGATGAAGTTTCAACAATAAACAACAAACTTTGTATTATGAGAAAGAACCAGACTCATTCTTCAGGAATCCGAAAATAAGCTCTATTTTACGAGTTATGCACGAATTCGGATTCTCCTATAAAACCTTAACTCTAACCAAGTTAAGACTGCTTTGTCCTTCATATTTATTCATGTCTAATCAAGTTTCAACGATAAACAACGTTGTACTTTGTACTTCTTCAGCAATAAGCATCTCTCGACATATGACGAAATACAGATTTTGCTATAAAATTAATTCCTTCTATCAGCCTGACTCAAAACTGTTTGTCCTCCTTATTTATCCACTTCAAATCAAGTTTCAACAATTAAAAAAATGTTGTAGTTTGAGAAAAAACTACTTAATCTTAAGCAATCAGTAGGGTAAGAAAGGGTAAGAAAAGGTGCAAATGCCAACCATACATCACTAAAAGGTGGAGCGGAAGTATTCGGCTGCAAGTAGGTGCGAATGCCTGACAATGTATGATCAAAAGAGGGAGCGGAGGTTTTCGGCTGCAAGGTCTGAATGTCCAACCATAATTTGTAAAAACCGGGGAAGAAAAGGCTCGAAAGCCCGACTATACACCATCAAAAGCGGGAGCGGAGGTGTTCGGCTGCAAGTAGGTGTGAATGTTCGACCATAATTTGTAAAAAGCGGGTAAGAAAAGGTTCGAATGCCCGACTATATATTAACCAAAGCAGGAGGAGAGGTCTTCGGATAAGAGTGGGTGAGAATTTACAACCATAATCTATAAAATGCGGTGAAAAAAAAGGTGTGAATACCCCATAGAACACTAAAAGGTAGAGCGGAAGTGTTCGGCTGCAAGAAGGTGTGAATGTCTGACCATAGTTTGTAAAAAGCGGGTAAGAAAAGGTTCGAATGCCCGAACATACACCATCAAAGGAGGGAGCGGAGGTGTTCCGCTGTAAGAAGGTGTGAATGTCCGACCATAGTTGGCAAAAAGCAGGTAAGAAAAGGTTAAAATACCCGATTGTACACAATCAATAGCGGGAGCAGAGTTGTTCCGCTACTAAAAGGTGTGAAAGTCCGACCATGGTTTGTAAAAAGCGGGTAAGAAAAGGTGCGAATGCCCGACAATGTATGATCAAAAGAGGGAGCGGAGGTTTTCGGCTGAAACAAGGTCTGAATGTCCATCCATATTTTGTAAAAATCTGGGAAGAAAAGGCTCGAAAGCCCGACTATACACCATCAACAGCTGGAGCGGAGGTGTTCAGCTGCAAGAAGGTCTGAATGTCCATCAATAATTGCTAGAAAACATGGAAGAGAATTTTCGAAAATCAAACCGCACATGATCATAAGCGGGAGAGGAGGTGTTCAAATGCAAGGTGTGAATGTCCACCCATAATTACTGCAAAATGGGTAAGAAAAGGTACGAATGCCCAACCATACATGATCCTAACAGGGAGCTGAGGTGTTTGGCTGCGACAAGGTGTGTATGTCCACCCATAATTAATGAAAAGCGGGCAACAAGTAGGTTTGAATACCCATCATCAAAAGCAGGAGTGGATGTGTTCGGCTACAAGAAGGTTTGAATGTCTGACCATAGTTTGTAAAAAGCGGGTAAGAAAAGGTTCGAATGCCCGAACATACACCATCAAAGGAGGGAGCGGAGGTGTTCCGCTGTAAGAAGGTGTGAATGTCCAACCATAATTGGCAAAAAGCAGGTAAGAAAAGGTTAAAATACCCTATTGTACACAATCAATAGCGGGAGCAGAGTTGTTCCGCTACTAAAAGGTGTGAAAGTCCGACCATGAATTGTAAAAAGCGGGTGAGAAAAGGTGCGAATGCCCGACAATGTATGATCAAAAGAGGGAGCGGAGGTTTTCGGCTGAAAGAAGGTCTGAATGTCCATCCATAATTTGTAAAAAAAAATCCCTCCTTTGATGGTGTATGTTCGGGCATTCGAACCTTTTCTTACCCGCTTTTTACAAACTATGGTCAGACATTCACACCTTCTTGCAGCCGAACACTTCCGCTCTACCTTTTAGTGTTCTATGGGGTATTCACACCTTTTTTTTCACCGCATTTTATAGATTATGGTTGTAAATTCTCACCCACTCTTATCCGAAGACCTCTCCTCCTGCTTTGGTTAATATATAGTCGGGCATTCGAACCTTTTCTTACCCGCTTTTTACAAATTATGGTCGAACATTCACACCTACTTGCAGCCGAACACCTCCGCTCCCGCTTTTGATGGTGTATAGTCGGGCTTTCGAGCCTTTTCTTCCCCGGTTTTTACAAATTATGGTTGGACATTCAGACCTTGCAGCCGAAAACCTCCGCTCCCTCTTTTGATCATACATTGTCAGGCATTCGCACCTACTTGCAGCCGAATACTTCCGCTCCACCTTTTAGTGATGTATGGTTGGCATTTGCACCTTTTCTTACCCTTTCTTACCCTACTGATTGCTTAAGATTAAGTTGTTTTTTCTCAAACTACAACATTTTTTTAATTGTTGAAACTTGATTTGAAGTGGATAAATAAGGAGGACAAACAGTTTTGAGTCAGGCTGATAGAAGGAATTAATTTTATAGCAAAATCTGTATTTCGTCATATGTCGAGAGATGCTTATTGCTGAAGAAGTACAAAGTACAACGTTGTTTATCGTTGAAACTTGATTAGACATGAATAAATATGAAGGACAAAGCAGTCTTAACTTGGTTAGAGTTAAGGTTTTATAGGAGAATCCGAATTCGTGCATAACTCGTAAAATAGAGCTTATTTTCGGATTCCTGAAGAATGAGTCTGGTTCTTTCTCATAATACAAAGTTTGTTGTTTATTGTTGAAACTTCATCAGAAGTGAAGAAATAAATGAATGCCTATCAACAAATGTGGGATCTAAACTCTAGTGCTTCCTCTAAAATATTTTCCTTTCTCAATTCAGAAATGTGTGTGTGTAAGTTACAACACCCGTGACACCAAAACGGCTTTCTTTTCTCTCTTTTCTCTACACTCTGCACTGTGAGAACACACACCAAATCAGAAAGGCTTTTTTCTCTCTTTTCTACATTATGGACTGTGGGGACACAAAACCGCTCTCTCTTTTTTTTTTGATTGTGTGCCAGGGCGTTGTCTCACGTATTAGATTATGCTTACGATACGAATGGGTTTATCAGTCACATCAGAATCCATACATACTGATCCTCCTGTAATAAAATGGTCGGATCTTATCAAACACACTTTGTTTCTTGTGACAATCAAGTCAGCGAAACAGCGTATACACGTCAAGACACTGAATCAAGTTTGCCACAAGAACTCATAAGTTTGGCAGTATTGCTCTGCCGTCAGCAATCATACACCCATTTTATTTTCGTGAGACATGTGCAGGCACCTGTTCATCTACTGTTCTATCACTATGAATTAGTTTATCTATTATCAATAAGGATACTTCTACAACTACTATCAAAGTATGTCCAGACTTCTTATGTTGTCAGTTGCTATATATGAATAAGTGGGTAGCTACTGACAAGCATTAAGCATGTCACACAGCCCAAACATATAACATTTCAGGACACACCACACAGTTAACAACCACCGTGAAGTGTCAAAGCCCAAACATGTAACATTCAACAGGACACTTACACAACACATTCAAATCAAACAGTCAGACAACATACAAGAACATATACCCCAGCCGGCATTGCTCCCTGCCTATTTTCCTACAGCTCACTATGTGTGCGCACACCTTTATTCACAAACTCTTCAACTTATACTCTTTTACCAAAGCTGCTACAGCTCGATTGGCCGAATACCCTTAGATCCTATTTCGGTGAATTTGACATCTGCCTTACATGTAACAGATTAGCGGTTTAGCAGTTTTAATTTAGTTTGAGTGAAGGAATTCATTTTATAGCAAAATCCGAAATCGTGAAGAACTCATGAAAGTAAGCTTATTCTCGGATTCCTGAAACTTTAGATTTGCTCTTTCTTTTACTGCAAAGTACAACGTTGTTTTTTTTTTGTTTAAATCTTTCTAGACATGGTAAATATGAAGGACAAAGCAGTTTTAACATAGTTTGAGTGAAGGAGTTCATTTTATAGATAAAATCCCAAGAGTCTGCTGAGAAAAGAGAGTGAATGCGAAGTAGACTTTAACACGGCTCTGGGAGCGAGCCGAGTGTGGGCTAACCGGGAGAATTGCTTGAAAGAAACGCGACACCGAATGAGCGGTCAGAACAAAGCCTCAATACGGTGTTCCCGTGGTGTTTTTGTTGCTGCCTTGTCGATTGCACAGGGGCAAGCGTTTCAACCAAGCAACGCTCACCATGGGGAAGGTGGCTATGGCAACTAGCCTGATGCCCTGCTCCCGCAGTGACGGATAATCGTACTCTGGTTTCTCTTCATAACATACAAGTCTTTCGCCTTTTACTAAAGACTTTCGTGGAGAGCAGCACTAATGAGTTGTTTCTATTTTTGGCAGGCTTTACCTTTGCGGGTGAAGCCCTTTCTGTCTGTGCAAAAGAAATCTTGTTACTGTGCAGAGTGACTTCTCTGAGTAGAGTCGCCTTACTTGTTGCGATTGTGCCGATGTTCGAAGCTGGAGTGCAAAGTTGTTGCTTGAATGGTGCTTGCTGGAGCGTGCGGGAGTGCAAAGTTATACCATTTAAAAGGGCTGAAGAGTGCTCAGTGCAGCAGGTGGGCGGAGGTGCAAAGTGACACTCTGGCCACCTATGGCCATAAAAAGAACAGGGGTGTTAGCGGACAAGTGCACATTGTGCCAGGAAGGGCCCTCGGACGTGAACCAGTGGACAGTTGTCGCTTCTCGGCCTTTTGGCTAAGATCAAGTGTAGTATCTGTTCTTATCAGTTTAATATCTGATATGTCCTCTATACGAGGACTACATATTAAATGGATTTTTAGCAATAGGAGTTGAAAAAGTAGCTTGCTCCGTTCACTCCAAGCATTGACCCCGTACTGCAGTGACGCTGGGAACGGTGCGCTCTTCTCTACTCTTGTGAAAAAGCAAACAGCGGTGCAGGATGCAAGTTTCAGGGAGCCCAAGATGAAACTTTCTTTTAGTCTGCTGAGAAAAGAGAGTGAATGCGAAGTAGACTTTAACACGGCTCTGGGAGCGAGTCGAGTGCGGGCTAACTGGGAGAATTGCTTGAAAGAAACGCCATACCAAATGAGCGGTCAGAACAAAGCCTCAATACGGTGTTCCCGTTGTGTTTTTGTTGCTGCCGCTGTTTGCTTTTTCACAAGAGCGCACCTGTTGAGGGGGGGCCTGGGGGGGCCTGGGTGATGGTGGGTCTTGGGCCCGGGCTGCTGCGACTGGTGTGACCGGGTGGTTTGTTTGTATGTTTTTTGTTGTTGTTTGTTTGTTTTTTGTAGAGGTCCTCCGGAGTGGGGTTGGGTTGAGTGGGGTGGGGCGGGATGGGTACCTTCTGGGGGTACAGTAGCTCCCAGAATATGGTCGCTGCAGGCCCCGAGCCTGGTGGACATCAGGCCCTCCTGTCCTGTGTTGGCTCCCTTTTAAAAAGTACAGAACTTAGAACAGGTCTGGCTTTCGGCAGAACTGTCTTCTTTACTTTTTTTTTTTTTCCCCTTATCGTGTTCAGCATTATGGCAGCAGAATTGTAGTCTGAATACCTTTGATGCCAAACAGATTTGCTTTGCCAAGGGAAGTTTTATAAATGTAAAGCTCCCCTTGATGCCCATTTATTTATTTCTGTTTACAATATATGACATGTAATAGAACTGAACCGGACCGGGGGACAAGGAAAGAAGAAGAGGAAAGAAGAGAAAAACAGAACATACATCGCATACAACACAGCTGTGGATATAGATGACCTGAGACGACATGATAATACATCAACTGCTTAGCGACCATGCTACTGGACTAATGAATGTGGTTGTGTGTGTGTGAGAACATGCAACACCCATGGCACAGGACCTACATGATAACCGTGCTTAGTTATGAGTGTATAAGCGTACAGGGCCACAATCCACAGCCCCCCCAAGCAATCAGAAGCAGGCAGAGAGGGCCACAAGACCCAGGCCACCAGCAGTCCCCACAGAGCACAGAACCCAGGAAGCCCACCGCAGGGGCAACCACGCATCCACCCAGAAGACTGCAGAGGAAGCCCCCGGAAAGAGCCCCCATAAGCATAGGGCAGAGGCCCTCCGGGAGCCAGGGGCAACAGCCCACCGACGTCGCCAGGCCCCAGCCGCCCAGACATGGGCCGTGCACTGGATCCGGGCCCCAGGAGCCCGAGCGCCCCCAAACCCCCCGACAGAGGCCCCACCCAATACCCAGGAGGGCCAAGCGCCCCAGACAGCCACACAGTGGGTCAGCGCCTGCCCCAGCACCCCTGGCCAAGTGCCCTGGGAGTCAAGACGTGCCCACAGGTGGGTGAAGTCGCGAGCAGCGGAGAGAGGCCACGCCGCCCCCCCCATCGGGAGAAGCACAGGCAGGCCAGGCGACAGCAAGTCCAAGATCCAGGCCCAATCATTACCACACACACTTTCATGTCCCATACATCCACACGTCCTCCCTCCCTCGACTCCGCTGGGGTGTAGTGCAGCGGGCACACCAGGGGGCCAGCAGCCCCCCAGCCACCACAGACCCCAAACCAGCAGAACAATTAATTAATCCTCCTGGCCCCTCCCGCCCCGAGCAGCAACCAGGAAGCAGGGGTGTGCGAAGAAGACCCCTCCCCTCACCCTTCTGGCTCTTCAATATTTTCTAATAGTGAGCAATTAAAATTGAGGGGCAGCCAAACTTGTAGAACTGGGAGCGTGGCCCTCTGGGCAGCCTACATACCCAAAGAGCCCCGCCCACCAGATGCCACTCAGTGTAACCACCCCCCAAGAGCTAATGTGTGTGTGTGAGTGTGTTTGATAAGTAGTAATGTCTAAGGTGTAATTAAAACAGGGGTGGGAACTGCAGAGTGCAACTACTGCAGAGTCCACTACACCCCACCGAACACACACGCCCCCAAAACCCTTCATGTGTGAGTGTGTGCTGTGTACAGGAGCCAGAAGGGAGAGGGGTATGGGGATATACACTGGGGGCAGCCAGGGACTGGCTGCAATAGGCATCCCCGCTACCAGGGAACCAACACAGGACAGGAGGGCCTGATGTCCACCAGGCTCGGGGCCTGCAGCGACCATATTCTGGGAGCTACTGTACCCCCAGAAGGTACCCATCCCGCCCCACCCCACTCAACCCAACCCCACTCCGGAGGACCTCTACAAAAAACAAACAAACAACAACAAAAAACAAACAAACAAACCACCCGGTCACACCAGTCGCAGCAGCCCGGGCCTGAGACCCACCATCACCCAGGCCCCCCCAGGCCCCCCCTCAACAGGTGCGCTCTTGTGAAAAAGCAAACAGCGGCAGCAACAAAAACACAACGGGAACACCGTATTGAGGCTTTGTTCTGACCGCTCATTTGGTATGGCGTTTCTTTCAAGCAATTCTCCCGGTTAGCCGACACTCGGCTCGCTCCCATAGCCGGGTTAAAGTCTACTTCGCATTCACTCTCTTTTCTCAGCAGACTAAAAGAAAGTTTCGTCTTGGGCTCCCTGAAACTTGTATCCTGCACCGCTGTTTGCTTTTTCACAAGAGTAGAGAAGAGCGCACCGTTCCCAGCGGCACTGCAGTACGGGGTCAATGCTTGGAGTGAACGGAGCAAGCTACTTTTTCAACTCCTATTGCTAAAAATCCATTTAATATGTAGTCCTCGTATAGAGGACATATCAGATATTAAACTGATAAGAACAGATACTACACTTGATCTTAGCCAAAAGGCCGAGAAGCGACAACTGTCCACTGGTTCACGTCCGAGGGCCCTTCCTGGCACAATGCGCACTTGTCCGCTAACACCCCTGTTCTTTTTATGGCCATAGGTGGCCAGAGTGTCACTTTGCACCTCCGCCCACCCACTGCACTGAGCACTCTTCAGCCCTTTTAAATGGTATAACTTTGCACTCCCGCACGCTCCAGCAAGCACCATTCAAGCAACAACTTTGCACTCCAGCTTCGAACATCGGCACAGTCGCAACAAGTAAGGCGACTCTACTCAGAGAAGTCACTCTGCACAGTAACAAGATTTCTTTTGCACAGACAGAAAGGGCTTCACCCGCAAAGGTAAAGCCTGCCAAAAATAGAAACAACTCATTAGTGCTGCTCTCCACAGAAGTCTTTAGTAAAAGGTGAAAGACTTGTACGTTATGAAGAGAAACCAGAGTACGATTATCCGTCACTGCGGGAGCAGGGCATCAGGCTAGTTGGCATAGCCACCTTCCCCATGGTGAGCTTTGCTTGGTTGAAACGCTTGCTCCCCCCCCCTCCTTGCTCCTCGGCTGACCAAGTAGGAACAATCGGGCCCTATTCGATGGCTGCCTTGTCTTTTACTCTGTGCAAAAGACAAGGCAGCAACAAAAACACCACGGGAAAACCGTATTGAGGCTTTGTTCTGACCGCTCATTCGGTGTCGCGTTTCTTTCAAGCAATTCTCCCGGTTAGCCCGCACTCGGCTCGCTCCCAGAGCCGTGTTAAAGTCTACTTCGCATTCACTCTCTTTTCTCAGCAGACTCTTGGGATTTTATCAATAAAATGAATTCCTTCACTCAAACTATGTTAAAACTGCTTTGTCCTTCATATTTACCATGTCTTGAACGATTTAAACAAAAAAACCAACGTTGTACTTTGCAGTAAAAGAAATAGCAAATCTAAAGTTTCAGGAATCCGAGAATAAGCTTACTTTCATGAGTTCTTCACGATTTCGGATTTTGCTATAAAATGAATTCCTTCACTCAAACTAAATTAAAACTGCTAAACCGCTAATCTGTTACATGTAAGGCAGATGTCAAATTCACCGAATTAGGATTATTTGGTATTCGGCCAATCGAGCTGTAGCAGCTTCGGTAAAACAGTATAAGTTGAAGAGTTTCTGAATAAAGGTGTGCGCACACATAGTGAGCTGTAGGAAAATAGGCAGGGAGCAATGCCGGCTGGGGTATATGTTCTTGTATGTTGTCTGACTGTTTGATTTGAATGTGTTGTGTAAGTGTCCTGTTGAATGTTACATGTTTGGGCTTTGACACGCTTCACTGTGGTTGTTAACTGTGTGGTGTGTCCTGAAATGTTATATGTTTGGGCTGTGTGACATGCTTAATGCTTGTCAGTAGCTACCCACTTATTCATATATAGCAACTGACAACGTAAGAAGTCCGGACATACTTTGATAGAGTAGTTGTAGAAGTATCCTTATTGATAATAGATAAACTAATTCATAGTGATAGAACAGTAGATGAACAGGTGCCTGCACATGTCTCACGAAAATAAAATGGGTGTATGATTGCTGACGGCAGAGCAATACTGCCAAACTTATGAGTTCTTGTGGCAAACTTGATTCAGTGTCTTGACGTGTATACGCTGTTTCGCTGACTTGATTGTCACAAGAAACAAAGTGTGTATGATAAGATTCGACCATTTTATTACGGGAGGATCAGTATGTATGGATTCTGATGTGACTGATAAACCCATTCGTATCTTAAGCACAATCTAATACGTGAGACAACGCCCTGGCACATGATAAAAAAAAAAGAGAGAGCGGTTTTGTGTCCCCACAGTCCATAATGTAGAAAAGAGAGAGAAAAGCCTTTCTGATTTGGTGTGTGTGCTCATAGTGCAGAGTGTAGAGAAAAGAAAGCCGTTTTGGTGTCACGGGTGTTGTGACTTACACGCACACATTTCTAAATTGAGAAAGGAAATTATTTTAGAGGAAGCACTAGAGTTTAGATCCCACATTTGTTGATAGGCATTCATTTATTTCTTCACTTCTGATAAAAATGATAAGACTGACCTAAAGAATTGGAGGCCCATCACACTTTTAAACTTTGACTGTAAACTTTTTAGCAAGGTTTTATCGACACGGATGTCCTCTGTTTTAGAGGAGGTAATTCACCCAGACCAGGCTTGTGCCATCTCAGAGAGACAACTCACCGACAGCCTCGTACTGATTATAGACATCATTGATTACGCTAGAGACAGAAACACCCTGCTTGTCATCTTAAATTTAGACTTTGAAAAAGCTTTTGATCGGGTCTCGCATCAATATCTCTTTCAGGTGTTGCAGCCATCGAATAGGGCCCGATTGTTCCTACTTGGTGAGATTTGCTTGGTTGAGACGCTTGCTCCCCCCCCTTGCTCCTCGGCTGACCAAGTAGGAACAATCGGGCCCTATTCGATGGCTGCCTTGTCTTTTACTCTGTGCAAAAGACAAGGCAGCCACAAACACCACGGGAACACCGTATTGAGGCTTTGTTCTGACCACTCATTCGGTGTCGCGTTTCTTTCAAGCAATTCTCCCGGTTAGCCCACACTCGGCTCGCTCCCAGAGCTGTGTTAAAGTCTACTTCGCATTCACTCTCTTTTCTCAGCAGATTAAAAGAAAGTTTCATCTTGGGCTCCCTGAAACTTCCATCCTGCACCGCTGTTTGCTTTTTCACAAGAGCAGAGAAGAGCGCACCGTTCCCAGCGGCACTGCAGTACTGGGTCGATGCTTGGAGTGAACGGAGCAAGCTTCTTTTTCAACTCCTATTCTTAAAAATCCATTTAATATGTAGTCCTCGTATAGAGGACATATTAAACTGATAAGAACAGATACTACACTTGATCTTAGCCAAAAGGCCGAGAAGCGATAACTGTCCACTGTTTCAGGTCCGAGGGCCCTTGCTGGCACAATGCGCACTTGTAGCAGTGTTCTTTTTATGGCCATAGGTGGCCAGAGTGTCACGTTGCACCTCCGCCCACCCGCTGCACTGAGCACTCTTCAGCCCTTTTAAATGGTATAACTTTGCACTCCCGCATGCTCCAGCAAGCACCATTCAAGCAACAACTTTGCACTCCAGCTTCGAACATCGGCACAATCGCAACAAGTAAGGCGACTCTACTCAGAGAAGTCACTCTGCACAGTAACAAGATTTCTTTTGCACAGACAGAAAGGGCTTCACCCGCAAAGGTAAAGCCTGCCAAAAATAGAAACAACTCATTAGTGCTGCTCTCCACGAAAGTCTTTAGTAAAAGGCGAAAGACTTGTATGTTATGAAGAGAAACCAGAGTACGATTATCCGTCACTGCGGGAGCAGGGCATCAGGCTAGTTGCCATAACCACCTTCCCCATGGTGAGCGTTGCTTGGTTGAAACGCTTGCCCCTGTGCAATCGACAAGGCAGCAACAAAAACACCACGGGAACACCGTATTGAGGCTTTGTTCTGACCGCTCATTCGGTGTCGCGTTTCTTTCAAGCAATTCTCCTGGTTAGCCCACACTCGGCTCGCTCCCAGAGCCGTGTTAAAATCTACTTCGCATTCACTCTCTTTTCTCAGCAGACTCTTGGGATTTTATCTATAAAATGAATTCCTTCACTCAAACTATGTTAAAACTGCTTTGTCCTTCATATTTACCATGTCTAGAAAGATTTAAACAAAAAAAAAAACAACGTTGTACTTTGCAGTAAAAGAAAGAGCAAATCTAAAGTTTCAGGAATCCGAGAATAAGCTTACTTTCATGAGTTCTTCACGATTTCGGATTTTGCTATAAAATGAATTCCTTCACTCAAACTAAATTAAAACTGCTAAACCGCTAATCTGTTACATGTAAGGCAGATGTCAAATTCACCGAAATAGGATCTAAGGGTATTCGGCCAATCGAGCTGTAGCAGCTTTGGTAAAAGAGTATAAGTTGAAGAATTTGTGAATAAAGGTGTGCGCACACATAGTGAGCTGTAGGAAAATAGGCAGGGAGCAATGCCGGCTGGGGTATATGTTCTTGTATGTTGTCTGACTGTTTGATTTGAATGTGTTGTGTAAGTGTCCTGTTGAATGTTACATGTTTGGGCTTTGACACTTCACGGTGGTTGTTAACTGTGTGGTGTGTCCTGAAATGTTATATGTTTGGGCTGTGTGACATGCTTAATGCTTGTCAGTAGCTACCCACTTATTCATATATAGCAACTGACAACATAAGAAGTCTGGACATACTTTGATAGTAGTTGTAGAAGTATCCTTATTGATAATAGATAAACTAATTCATAGTGATAGAACAGTAGATGAACAGGTGCCTGCACATGTCTCACGAAAATAAAATGGGTGTATGATTGCTGACGGCAGAGCAATACTGCCAAACTTATGAGTTCTTGTGGCAAACTTGATTCAGTGTCTTGACGTGTATACGCTGTTTCGCTGACTTGATTGTCACAAGAAACAAAGTGTGTTTGATAAGATCCGACCATTTTATTACGGGAGGATCAGTATGTATGGATTCTGATGTGACTGATAAACCCATTCGTATCGTAAGCATAATCTAATACGTGAGACAACGCCCTGGCACACAATCAAAAAAAAAAGAGAGAGCGGTTTTGTGTCCCCACAGTCCATAATGTAGAAAAGAGAGAAAAAAGCCTTTCTGATTTGGTGTGTGTTCTCACAGTGCAGAGTGTAGAGAAAAGAGAGAAAAGAAAGCTGTTTTGGTGTCACGGGTGTTGTAACTTACACACACACATTTCTGAATTGAGAAAGGAAATTATTTTAGAGGAAGCACTAGAGTTTAGATCCCACATTTGTTGATAGGCATTCATTTACTTCTTCACTTCTGATGAAGTTTCAACAATAAACAACAAACTTTGTATTATGAGAAAGAACTAGACTCATTCTTCAGGAATCCGAAAATAAGCTCTATTTTACGAGTTATGCACGAATTCGGATTCTCCTATAAAACCTTAACTCTAACCAAGTTAAGACTGCTTTGTCCTTCATATTTATTCATGTCTAATCAAGTTTCAACGATAAACAACGTTGTACTTTGTACTTCTTCAGCAATAAGCATCTCTCGACATATGACGAAATACAGATTTTGCTATAAAATTAATTCCTTCTATCAGCCTGACTCAAAACTGTTTGTCCTCCTTATTTATCCACTTCAAATCAAGTTTCAACAATTAAAAAAATGTTGTAGTTTGAGAAAAAACAACTTAATCTTAAGCAATCAGTAGGGTAAGAAAGGGTAAGAAAAGGTGCAAATGCCAACCATACATCACTAAAAGGTGGAGCGGAAGTATTCGGCTGCAAGTAGGTGCGAATGCCTGACAATGTATGATCAAAAGAGGGAGCGGAGGTTTTCGGCTGCAAGGTCTGAATGTCCAACCATAATTTGTAAAAACCGGGGAAGAAAAGGCTCGAAAGCCCGACTATACACCATCAAAAGCGGGAGCGGAGGTGTTCGGCTGCAAGTAGGTGTGAATGTTCGACCATAATTTGTAAAAAGCGGGTAAGAAAAGGTTCGAATGCCCGACTATATATTAACCAAAGCAGGAGGAGAGGTCTTCGGATAAGAGTGGGTGAGAATTTACAACCATAATCTATAAAATGCGGTGAAAAAAAAGGTGTGAATACCCCATAGAACACTAAAAGGTAGAGCGGAAGTGTTCGGCTGCAAGAAGGTGTGAATGTCTGACCATAGTTTGTAAAAAGCGGGTAAGAAAAGGTTCGAATGCCCGAACATACACCATCAAAGGAGGGAGCGGAGGTGTTCCGCTGTAAGAAGGTGTGAATGTCCGACCATAGTTGGCAAAAAGCAGGTAAGAAAAGGTTAAAATACCCGATTGTACACAATCAATAGCGGGAGCAGAGTTTTTCCGCTACTAAAAGGTGTGAAAGTCCGACCATGGTTTGTAAAAAGCGGGTAAGAAAAGGTGCGAATGCCCGACAATGTATGATCAAAAGAGGGAGCGGAGGTTTTCGGCTGAAACAAGGTCTGAATGTCCATCCATATTTTGTAAAAATCTGGGAAGAAAAGGCTCGAAAGCCCGACTATACACCATCAACAGCTGGAGCGGAGGTGTTCAGCTGCAAGAAGGTCTGAATGTCCATCAATAATTGCTAGAAAACATGGAAGAGAATTTTCGAATATCAAACCGCACATGATCATAAGCGGGAGAGGAGGTGTTCAAATGCAAGAAGGTGTGAATGTCCACCCATAATTACTGCAAAATGGGTAAGAAAAGGTACGAATGCCCAACCATACATGATCCTAACAGGGAGCGGAGGTGTTTGGCTGCGACAAGGTGTGTATGTCCACCCATAATTAATGAAAAGCGGGCAACAAGTAGGTTTGAATACCCATCATCAAAAGCAGGAGTGGATGTGTTCGGCTACAAGAAGGTTTGAATGTCTGACCATAGTTTGTAAAAAGCGGGTAAGAAAAGGTTCGAATGCCCGAACATACACCATCAAAGGAGGGAGCGGAGGTGTTCCGCTGTAAGAAGGTGTGAATGTCCAACAGTAATTGGCAAAAAGCGGGTAAGAAAAGGTTAAAATACCCTATTGTACACAATCAATAGCGGGAGCAGAGTTGTTCCGCTACTAAAAGGTGTGAAAGTCCGACCATGAATTGAAAAAGCAGGTAAGAAAAGGTGCGAATGCCCGACAATGTATGATCAAAAGAGGTAGCGGAGGTTTTCAGCTGAAAGAAGGTCTGAATGTCCATCCATAATTTGTAAAAATCGGGGAAGAAAAGGCTCGAAAGCCCGACTATACACCATCAACAGCTGGAGCGGAGGTGTTCAGCTGCAAGAAGGTCTGAATGTCCATCAATAATTGCTAGAAAACATGGAAGAGAATTTTCGAATATCAAACCACACATCATCATAAGCGGGAGAGGAGGTGTTCAGCTGCAAGAAGGTGTGAATGTCCGACCATAGTTTGTAAAAAATGGGTAAGAAAAGGTGCGAATGCTCAACCATACATCATCAAAAGCAGGAGTGGATGTGTTCGGCTAAAAGAAGGTTTGAATGTCCGACCATAGTTCGTAAAATGCGGGTAAGAAAAGGTTCGAATGCCCAAACATACACCATCAAAAGAGGGAGCGGAGGTGTTCCGCTGTACGAAGGTGTGAATGTCCAACCATACTTGGTAAAAAGCGGGTAAGAAAAGGTTAAAATACCCGACTGTACACAATCAATAGCGGGAGCGGATGTGTTCGGCTACAAGAAGGTGTGACAGTCCGACCATGGTTTGTAAAAAGCGGGTAAGAAAAGGTGCGAATGTCCGACAATGTATGATCAAAAGAGAGAGCCGAGGTTTTCGGATACACGAAGGTTTGAATGTCCTACCCTAGTTTGTAAATAGCGGGTAAGAAAAGGTTCGAATGCCCGACTATACACCATAAAAAGCGGGAGCGGAGGTGTTCCGCTGTAAGACGGTGTAAATGTCCGACCATAGTTGGTAAAAAGCGGGTAAGAAAAGGTTAAAATACCCGACTGTACACAATCAATAGCGGGAGCGGAAGTGTTCGGCTACAAGGAGGTGTGAAGAAGATGCAGTAGAAGAAGTTGAAATCCATCTACACATTGATAAATATGAAGGACAAAGCAGTTCCCACTTGCCCATAAGAAAATAAGCTTATTCTCGGATTCCTGATCCTTCAGTGTTGCTCTTTCTTCTACTGCAAAATACAGTGTTGTTCTTTGTTGAAGTCGATCTAGACATTGATAAATATGAAGGAAAAAGCAGTTTTAACTTGGTTTGAGTGAATGAATTCATTGTATACATAAAATCTGAAATCGTGCAGAACTCATGAAAATAAGCTTATTCTCGGATTCCTAAAACTTTTGATTTGCTCTTTCTTTTATTGCAAAGTACAACGTTGTTTTTTTTGTTTAAATCTATCGAGACATTGATAAATATGAAGGTAAAAGCCGTTTTAACATAGTTTGAGTGAAGGAATTAATTTTATAGATAAAATCCCAAATCATGCAGAACTCCTCAAAAGGGAGGTATGGCTTAATCACAAGTGTGGCTCTTTCTCATTCAGGGTAGTATGAGGAAGTTTATGCTTGAAATATATGTAGAAATGGGTACATATGAAGGACAAAGCAGTGTTAACTTAGTTTGCGGGAAGAAATTCATTTTATACATAAAATCCGAAATCGTGCAGAACTCATGAAAATAAGCTTATTCTCGGATTCCTAAAACTTTTGATTTGCACTTTCTTTTACTGCAAAGTACAACGTTGTTTTTTGTTGAAATCTATCTAGACATTGATAAATACCAGCCGAAACTCTGCTGCCGCTTTTGATAATTTATGGTTGGGCATTCTTACCTTTTCTTACCCGCTTTTTACAAATTATGATCTTAGATTCACACCTACTTGCACTACTTACTACCTTCTCATCCACTTATGATCATGTGCAGTTGGGCTTTCGCACCTTTTCTTACCCATTTTTCAGTAATTATGGGTGGACATTCAGACCTTCTTGCAGCCGAAAACCTCCGCTCCTCTTTTGATCATACATTGTCGGGCATTCACACCTTGTCTTACCCGCTTTTTACAAACTTTAGTTTGACATTCAAACCTTCTTGCAGCTGAACCACCTCCGCTCCCTGTTTTGATCATATATGGTCTGGCAATAGTACCTTTTCTTACCCGTTTGTGAGTAATTATGGCTGGACATTCACACCTTCTTGCAGCCGAACACAACCTCTCCCGCTTTTGATGATATATGGTCCGGCATTCTTACCTTTTCTAACACATTTTTCAGCAATTATGGTCGGACATTCACACCTACTCACAGACGAACACCTCCGCTCCCACATTTGATAGTGTATAGTCGGGCATTCTCACCCTTTCTCATCAGCTTTTTGCAAATTATGATCTGATATTCACACCTACTTGCAGTCGAACAGCTCTGCTCCCGCTTTTGATTATGTTTGGTTGGATATTCGAACATTTTCTTAATGCTTTTTACAAACTTTGGTCGGACGTTCACACCGTCTTGCAGCCGAACACCTCCGCTTCCGCTTTTGATGGTGTATAGTCGGGCATTCGAGCCTTTTCTTACCCACCTATTACTTACTATGGTTGGACATTCAAACCTTCTTGTAGCCGAACACATCCGCTCCTGCTTTTGATGATGTATGATTTGGCATTCGCACCTTTTCTTACCCATTTTTCAGTAATTAGTGGTCGGACATTCAGACCTTCTTGCACCTGAACACCTCTGCTCCCGCTTTTGATGGTGTATAGTCGGGCTTTCGAGCCTTTTCTTCCCCGATTTTTATAAATTATGGTTGGACATTCAGACCTTGCAGCCGAAAACCACCTCTCCCGCTTTTGATGATGTATTGTCCGGCATTCTAGTCTTTTCTATCACATTTTTCAGCAATTATGATCTGACATTCACACCTACTTGCAGTCGAACAGCTCTGCTCCCGCTTTTGATTATGTTCGGTTGGATATTCAAACCTTTTCTTAACTGCTTTTTACAAACTTTGGTCGGACGTTCACACCTTCTTGCAGCCGAACACCCCCGCTTCCGCTTTTGATGGTATATATTCGGGTATTCGAACCTTTTCTTACCCGCTTTTTACAAACCATGGTTGGACTTTCATACCTTCTTGTAGCTGAACAACTCCACTCCTGCTTTTGATAATTTATGGTTGGACATTCGCATCTTTTCCTACCCATTTTTCAGTAATTATGGGTGGATATTCACATCTTCTTGCAGCTGAACACCTCCTCTCCCGATAATGATCATGTAAGGTTTGATATTCGAAAATTTTCTTTCATGTTTTAAAGCAATTATTAATGGACATTCACACCTACTTGCAGCCGAACACCACCTCTCCCGCTTTTGATGATGTATGGACCGGCATTCTTACCTTTTCTAACACATTTTTCAGCAATTATGGTTGGAGAATCACACCTACTCACAGCCGAACAACTCCGCTACCGCATTTGATGGTGTATAGTCGGGATTTCTCACCCTTTTTCATCAGCTTTTTGCAAATTATTCTCTGACATTCACACCTACTTGCAGTCGAACAGCTCTGCTCCCGCTTTTGATTATGTTTGGTTAGATATTCGAACCTTTTCTTAACTGCTTTTTTACAAACTTTGGTCGGACGTTCACACCTTCTTGAAGCCGAACACCTACGCTTCCGGTTTTGATAGTGTATATTCGGGCATACGAACCTTTTCTTACCCGCTTTTTACAAACCATGGTCGGACTTTCACACCTTCTCTTAGCTGAACAACTCCGCTCCCTCTTTTGATTGTGTACAGTCGGGTATTTTAACCTTTTCTTACCCGCTTTTTACCAACTATGATCGGACATTCACACCGTCTTACAGCGGAACACCTCCGCTCCCTCTTTTGATGGTGTATGTTAGGGCATTCGAACCTTTTCTTACCCGCTTTTTACAAACCAGGGTCGGACTTTCACACCTTTTAGTAGCCGAACACCTCCGCTCCCGCTATTGATTGTGTACAGTCAGGTATTTTAACCTTTTCTTACCCGCTTTTTACCAACTATGGTCGGACATTCACACTGTCTTACAGCGGAACACCTCCTCTCCCGCTTATGATCATGTACGGTTTGATATTCGAAAATTTACTTTCTTGTTTTAAAGCAATTATTGATGGACATTCAAACCTTCTTTTTGATGGTGTATAGTCGGGCTTTCGAGCCTTTTCTTCCCGGTTTTTACAAACCATGATCGGACTTTCACACCTTCTTGTAGCCGAACACATCCGCTCCCGCTATTGATTGTGTATAGTCGGGCATTCGAACCTTTTCTTACCCGCTTTTTACAAACTATGGTGGGACATTCAAACCTTCTTGTATCCGAAAACCTCCGCTCTCTCTTTTGATCATACATTGTCGGACATTCGCACCTTTTCTTACCCGCTTTTTACAAACCATGGTCGGACTTTCACACCTTCTTGTAGCCGAACACATCCGCTCCCGCTATTGATTGTGTACAGTCGGGTATTTTAACCTTTTCTTACCCGCTTTTTACCAACTATGGTCGGACATTCACACCTTCGTACAGCGGAACACCTCCGCTCCCTCTTTTGATGGTGTATGTTCGGGTATTCAAACCTTTTCTTACCCGCTTTTTCCAAACTATGGTCGGCTATTCACAGCTTCCTCTCCACCATACTTGTATGGTTGGATATTCACACCCACTTGCATCCGAAGACCTCTGCCCCAAATTTTGTTGATATTTAGTCGGACATTCGCACCTTACCCGCTTTTGGCAAACTATTGCCTTCTTGCAGCCAAACACCTCTGATCTCGCTTTTGATGATGTAAGGTTGGGCATTCAGACCTTGCTTCACCTGCTTTTCACCAAATATAGTCGGACATTCACACCTTCTTGCAGCCGAACACTTCCGCTCCACCTTTTAGTGTTCTATCACACCTTTTTTTCACCGCATTTTATACATTATGGTCGGAAATTTTCAACCACTCTCATCCGAAGACCTCTCCTCCCGCTTTCTTTAATATATTTGAACTTTAGTCGGACATTCAAACCTTCTTGCAGCTGAACCACCTCCGCTCCCTGTTTTGATCATATATGGTCTGGCAATACTACCTTTTCTTACCCGTTTGTGAGTAATTAAGGCTGGACATTCACACCTACTTGCAGCCGAACACAACCTCTCTCGCTTTTGATGATGTATGGACCGGCATTTTTACCTTTTCTAACACATTTTTCAGCAATTATGGTCGGAGATTCACACCTACTCACAGCCGAACAACTCCGCTCCCGCATTTGATGATGTATAGTCGGGCATTCTCACCCTTTCTCATCAGCTTTTTGCAAATTATGATCTGACATTCACACCTACTTGCAGTCGAAAAGCTCTGCTCCCGCTTTTGATTATGTTTGGTTGGATATTCGAACCTTTTCTTAACTGCTTTTTACATATTTTGGTTGGACGTTCACACCTTCTTGTAGCCGAACACTTCCACTCCTGCTTTTGATGATGTATGGTTGGGCATTCACACCTTTTTTTTGCCCATTTTTCAGGAATTATGGGTGGACATTCACACCTTGCAGCTGAACACCTCCTATCCCACTTATGATCATGTGCGGTTTGATTTTCGAAAAGTTTCTTTCATGTTTTCTAGCAATTATTGATGGACATGTAGACCTTCTTGCAGCTGAACACCTCCGCTCCCGCTTTTGATCATACATTGTCAGGCATTCGCACCTTGTCTTACCCACTTTTTACAAACTTTAGTCGAACAGTCACACCTACTTGCAGCCGAACACAACCTCTCTCGCTTTTGATGATGTATGGACCGGCATTCTTACCTTTTCTAACACATTTTTCAGCAATTATGGTCGGAGATTCACACCTACTCACAGCCGAACAACTCCGCTCCCGCATTTGATGGTGTATAGTCGGGCATTCTCACCCTTTCTCATCAGCTTTTTGCAAATTATGATCTGACATTCACACCTACTTGCAGTCGAACAGCTCTGCTCCCGCTTTTGATTATGTTTGGTTGGATATTCGAACCTTTTCTTAACTGCTTTTTACAAACTTTGGTTGGACGTTCACACCTTCTTGTAGCCGAACACATGCACTCCTGCTTTTGATGATGTATGGTTGGGCATTCGCACCTTTTTTTTACACATTTTTCAGGTATTATGGGTGGACATTCACACCTTCTTGCAGCTGAACACCTCCTCTCCCACTTATGATCATGTGTGGTTTGATTTTCGAAAATTTTCTTTCATGTTTTCTAGCAATTATTGATGGACATTTAGACCTTCTTGCAGCTGAACACCACCTCTCCCGATTTTGATGATGTATGGACCGGCATTTTTACCTTTTCTAACACATTTTTCAGCAATTATGGTCGGAGATTCACACCTACTCACAGCCGAACAACTACGCTCCCGCATTTGATGATGTATAGTCTGGCATTCTCACCCTTTCTCATCAGCTTTTTGCAAATTATGATCTGACATTCACACCTACTTCCAGTTGAACAGCTCTGCTCCCGCTTTTGATTATGTTTGGTTAGATATTCGAACCTTTTCTTAACTGCTTTTTACAAACTTTGGTCGGACGTTCACAATATCTTGCAGCCGAACACCTCCGCTTCCGCTTTTGATGGTGTATATTCGGGCATACGAACCTTTTCTTACCCGCTTTTTACAAACCAAGGTCGGACTTTCACACCTTCTCTTAGCTGAACAACTCCGCTCCCTCTTTTGATTGTGTACAGTCGGGTAATTTAACCTTTTCTTACCCGCTTTTTACCATCTATGGTCGGACATTCACACCGTCTTACAGCGGAACACCTCCGCTCCCTCTTTTGATGATGTATGGTTAGGCATTCGCACCTTTTCTTACCCATTTTTCAGTAATTATGGGTAGACATTCACACCTCCTCTCCCGCTTATGATCATGTGCAGTTTGATATTCGAAAATTTTCTTTCATGTTTTCTAGCAATTATTGATGGACATTCAGACCGTCTTGCAGCTGAACACCTCCGCTCCCACTTTTGATGGTGTATAGTCGGGCTTTCGAGCCTTTTCTTCCCCGGTTTTTACAAATTATGGTTGGACATTCAGACCTTCTTGCAGCCGAAAACCTCCACTCCCTCTTTTGATCATACATTGTCGGGCATTCGCACCTTTTCTTACCCGATTTTTACAAACCATGGTCGGACTTTCACACCTTTTAGTAGCCGAACAACTCCGCTCCCGCTATTGATTGTGTACAGTCGGGTATTTTAACCTTTTCTTACCCGCTTTTTACCAACTATGGTTGGACATTCACACCGTCTTACAGCGGAACACCTCTGCTCCCGCTTTTGATGGTGTATAGTCGGACATTCGAACCTTTTCTTACCCGCTTTTTACAAACTATGGTGGGACATTCAAACCTTCTTGTATCCGAAAACCTCCGCTCTCTCTTTTGATCATACATTGTCGGACATTCGCACCTTTTCTTACCCGCTTTTTACAAACCATGGTCGGACTTTCACATCTTCTTGTAGCCGAACACATCCGCTCCCGCTATTGATTGTGTACAGTCGGGTATTTTAACCTTTTCTTACCCGCTTTTTACCAACTATGGTCGGACATTCACACCGTCTTACAGCGGAACACCTCCGCTCCCTCTTTTGATGGTGTATGTTCGGGCATTCAAAACTTTTCTTACCCGCTTTTTCCAAACTATGGTCGGCTATTCACAGCTTCCTCTCCACCATACTTGTATGGTGGGATATTCCCACCCACTTGCATCCGAAAACCTCCGCCCCAAATTTTGTTGATATTTAGTCGGACATTCGCACCTTACCCGCTTTTGGCAAACTATGGCCTTCTTGCAGCCAAACAACTCTGATCTCGCTTTTGATGATGTAAGGTTGGGCATTCAGACCTTGCTTCACCTGCTTTTCACCAAATATAGTCGGACATTCACACCTTCTTGCAGCCGAACACTTCCGCTCCACCTTTCAGTGTTCTATCACACCTTTTCTTTCACCGCATTTTATACATTATGGTTGGAAATTTTCAACCACTTTCATCCGAAGACCTCTCCTCCCGCTTTTGTTAATATATTTGAACTTTAGTTTGACATTCAAACCTTCTTGCAGCTGAACCACCTCCGCTCCCTGTTTTGATCATATATGGTCTGGCAATACTACCTTTTCTTACCCGTTTGTGAGTAATTATGGCTGGACATTCACACCTACTTGCAGCCGAACACAACCTCTCTCGCTTTTGATGATGTATGGACCGGCATTTTTACCTTTTCTAGCACATTTTTCAGCAATTATGGTCGGAGATTCACACCTACTCACAGCCGAACAACTCCGCTCCCGCATTTGATGGTGTATAGTCGGGCATTCTCACCCTTTCTCATCAGCTTTTTGCAAATTATGATCTGACATTCACACCTACTTGCAGTCGAACAGCTCTGCTCCCGCTTTTGATTATGTTTGGTTGGATATTCGAACCTTTTCTTAACTTCTTTTTACATATTTTGGTTGGACGTTCACACCTTCTTGTAGCCGAACACTTCCACTCCTGCTTTTGATGATGTATGGTTGGGCATTCACACCTTTTTTTTGCCCATTTTTCAGGAATTATGGGTGGACATTCACACCTTGCAGCTGAACACCTCCTATCCCACTTATGATCATGTGCGGTTTGATTTTCGAAAAGTTTCTTTCATGTTTTCTAGCAATTATTGATGGACATGTAGACCTTCTTGCAGCTGAACACCTCCGCTCCCGCTTTTGATCATACATTGTCAGGCATTCGCACCTTGTCTTACCCACTTTTTACAAACTTTAGTCGAACAGTCACACCTTTTTGCAGCCGAACACCACCTCTCCCGCTTTTGATGATGTATGGTCCAGCATTCTTACCTTTTCTAACACATTCTTCAGCAATTATGGTCGGACATTCACACCTACTCAGAGCCGAACACATCCGCTCCCGCATTTGATGGTCTATAGTCGGGCATTCTCACCCTTTCTCATCAGCTTTTTACAAATTATGATCTGACATTCACACCTGCTTTTGATAATGTATTGTTAGGCATTCACACCTTTTTTTTACCCATTTTTCATGATTTATGGGTGGACATTCACACCTTCTTGCAGCCGAACACCTCCTCTCCCGCTTATGATCATGTGCGGTTTGATATTCAAAAATTTACTTTCTTGTTTTAAAGCAATTATTGATGGACATTCAAACCTTCTTTTTGATGGTGTATAGTCGGGCTTTCGAGCCTTTTCTTCCCGGTTTTTACAAACCATGGTCGGACTTTCACACCTTCTTGTAGCCGAACAACTCCGCTCCCGCTATTGATTGTGTACAGTCGGGTATTTTAACCTTTTCTTACCCACTTTTTACCAACTATGGTCGGACATTCACACCGTCTTACAGCGGAACACCTCTGCTCCCGCTTTTGATGGTGTATAGTCGGGCATTTGAACCTTTTCTTACCCGCTTTTTACAAACTATGGTGGGACATTCAAACCTTCTTGTATCCGAAAACCTCCGCTCTCTCTTTTGATCATACATTGTCGGACATTCGCACCTTTTCTTACCCGCTTTTTACAAACCATGGTCGGACTTTCACATCTTCTTGTAGCCGAACACATCCGCTCCCGCTATTGATTGTGTACAGTCGGGTATTTTAACCTTTTCTTACCCGCTTTTTACCAACTATGGTCGGACATTCACACCTTCGTACAGCGGAACACCTCCGCTCCCTCTTTTGATGGTGTATGTTCGGGCATTCAAACCTTTTCTTACCCGCTTTTTCCAAACTATGGTCGGCTATTCACAGCTTCCTCTCCACCATACTTGTATGGTGGAATATTCACACCCACTTGCATCCGAAGACCTCCGCCCAAAATTTTGTTGATATTTAGTCGGACATTCGCACCTTACCCGCTTTTGGAAAACTATGGCCTTCTTGCAGCCAAACACCTCTGATCTCGCTTTTGATGATGTAAGGTTGGGCATTCAGACCTTGCTTCACCTGCTTTTCACCAAATATAGTCGGACATTCACACCTTCTTGCAGCCGAACACTTCCGCTCCACCTTTTAGTGTTCTATCACACCTTTTTTTCACCGCATTTTATACATTATGGTCGGAAATTTTCAACCACTCTCATCCGAAGACCTCTCCTCCCGCTTTCTTTAATATATTTGAACTTTAGTCGGAGACTTTCAAACCTTCTTGCAGCTGAACCACCTCCGCTCCCTGTTTTGATCATATATGGTCTGGCAATACTACCTTTTCTTACCCGTTTGTGAGTAATTATGGCTGGACATTCACACCTACTTGCTGCCTTGTCTTTTGCATAGAGTAAAAGACAAGGCAGCCATCGAATAGGGCCCGATTGTTCCTACTTGGTCAGCCGAGGAGCAAGGGGGGGGGGGGGCAAGCGTCTCAACCAAGCAAAGCTCACCATGGGGAAGGTGGCTATACCAACTAGCCTGATGCCCTGCTCCCGCAGTGATGGATAATCGTACTCTGGTTTCTCTTCATAACATACAAGTCTTTCGCCTTTTACTAAAGACTTCCGTGGAGAGCAGCACTAATGAGTTGTTTCTATTTTTGGCAGGCTTTACCTTTGCGGATGAAGCCCTTTCTGTCCGTGCAAAAGCAATCTTGCTACTTTGCAGAGTGACTTCTCTGAGTAGAGTGCGACTGTGCCGATATTCGAAGCTGGAGTGCAAAGTTGTTGCTTGAATGGTGCTTGCTGGAGCATGCGGGAGTGCAAAGTTATACCATTTAAAAGGGCTGAAGAGTGCTCAGTGCAGCGGGTGGGCGGAGGTGCAACGTGACACTCTGGCCACCTATGGCCATAAAAAGAACACTGCTACAAGTGCGCATTGTGCCAGCAAGGGCCCTCGGACCTGAAACAGTGGACAGTTATCGCTTCTCGGCCTTTTGGCTAAGATCAAGTGTAGTATCCGTTCTTATCAGTTTAATATGTCCTCTATACGAGGACAACATATTAAATGGATTTTTAAGAATAGGAGTTGAAAAAGAAGCTTGCTCCGTTCACTCCAAGCCTCGACCCGGTACTGCAGTGCCGCTGGGAACGGTGCGCTCTCCTCTGCTCTTGTGAAAAAGCAAACAGCGGTGCAGGATGGAAGTTTCAGGGAGCCCAAGATGAAACTTTCTTTTAATCTGCTGAGAAAAGAGAGTGAATGCGAAGTAGACTTTAACACGGCTCTGGGAGCGAGCCGAGTGCGGGCTAACCGGGAGAATTGCTTGAAAGAAACGCGACACCGAATGAGTGGTCAGAACAAAGCCTCAATACGGTGTTCCCGTGGTGTTTGTGGCTGCCTTGTCTTTTGCACAGAGTAAAAGACAAGGCAGCCATCGAATAGATTGTTTCTACTTGGTCAGCCGAGGAGCAGGGGGGGGGGGGGGGGGGGGGGGCAAGCGTCTCAACCAAGCAAAGCTCACCAAGTAGGAACAATCGGGCCCTTTTCGATGGCTGCAACACCTGAAAGAGATATTGATGCGAGACCCGATCAAAGTCTAAATTTAAGATGACAAGCCGGGTGTTTCTGTCTCTAGCGTAATCAATGATGTCTCGAATCAGTACGAGGCTGTCGGTGAGTTGTCTCCCTGAGATGGCACAAGCTTGGTCTGGGTGAATTACCTCCTCTAAAACAGAGGACATCCGTGTCGCTAAAACCTTGCTAAAAAGTTTACAGTCAAAGTTTAAAAGTGTGATGGGCCTCCAATTCTTTAGGTCAGTCTTATCATTTTTTTTATAAAGTAGAGTCACTATTCCCACTCTAAAACTGTCAGGCAGTCGGTCGAGTTTTTCAAAATCTTTAAAAACATCTAAAATGTCTGATGATAAAAGGTCCCAATAGGTCAGATAGAATTCTGCAGGAAGCCCGTCTAAACCCGGAGCTCGACTTCTCTTAAAACCTGTTAGGCATTTTTTTAACTCTAAAGCAGTAAAATTCTGTGTCAAGTGTGCATTCTCTTTTACGGTTTTGTCAACGAATTTTAAGATTTCTGCCGATGTTTCCAAGTGCACTGGTTTCTCTTTGTACATGTTACTATAAAAGGTATGTACAGTTTCAATCATCTCTTGTGTGGATTTTGTTAAAAACCCATCTTCTCTTTTTAGATTTTGAATACACTCCTTTTTATTTATAACTTTCTTTCTTTTTCACCTTCCTCAATTTCCTGCTCCCTGCTTCTTACAAAAATTCCTTTACTCTTTATTTCTGCTAAAACTGACATTTCCTTTTTGACATCTTTGATTTCTTCTTTAAAGTCTATGCCACACTGATTTAGTTTAAAGTAGCGCTGTAAGCGTTTATGTAGGCCCATCATACATCTATTCTCTTTCCTTTTTTTACGTTTACCTTGCTGTTTAAAAAAAGTCTGGGTCGTTTCCTTCACCATTTCCCACCATTGTGCATGTGTTTCGTAGAGGTCTTGAAGGGTCTGCCACTCTTTATAACATTCCCTGTACTGACTGACTATGATTTCATCCTCCAACAGGGAACAGTTGAGTTTCCACAGACCACTTCCTACCGTCACACCAGAAGGGGGTGAAAGGGTGCAGGAGAGCATAAGGTGGTCTGAAAAGAAAACAGGGGTTAATCTAACATCAGTGGGTGGGCAATCTCTAGTAAAGAAATAATCAATGCGAGAGGCTCTGGTGCCATCATGACTAAACCAGGTGAAGCCCTCCTCTCTGGGATGCATGGTTTTAAAACAGTCAGTAAGCTTAAAATCCCTGCATATGCCCTGAAGTAAAATCGAAGTCTTATCCACTTTAAAATCTACCCCTGCTCTTTTTCTATCTTTCCTGCTCAAGATACAGTTAAAATCCCCTCCTACAACTAAAGGTACTTGCCCTAGCATGTAAAGCTGTATATCTTCTAAAAGGTCATACCTTTCATTTTTTCCATTGAAACCATAAATATTTAAGAGGTTAAAGTCTTGCCCCATAAAATTCAAGTGTGCTAAAAGTGCCCGTCCGTCTCTCACCACTGTGCTACCTTTCACCAGAACATGCGGATTTTTAATTAGAATGGCCACACCATCATTTTTATTTTGATTTGAGCCACTCCATATCGATAAATGGGGCCACATTTCCTCCCATTGTCTATGTTTTTTTAAAAAAGGTAGTCCACATTCTTGTATTAAAAACACATCTGATTTTATGGAGTCTAAGAAGGATAAAATACTCTGGGCTCTTGTCTTTGATTTCACACTTCTCACATTTAGTGTTGAGAAGGTGAGAACCATTAAAAGCATAAAGGAAAGTAGGTATGTCATTTTCGTTTTTCTAAGTTATCAAAACAAATTACACACAGGTTATTTCTTGGGAAACTAGCTCTTCCTTCATTTCTTTAGGTGAAAAGTGAGTAGGGTGATCTATATTTCCTTTTCGGACTCTCGGTGTTGGCCTCTGACGCAATGTTGCATTTAACTTTGAGTCCCTGGGGGTTGATTGCAGAGCTGAAGTTAAAAAGGAGACCTCATTTGGTGAGTCGGAGGGGAAGACTCTAGGTTCTTCCACTGAAGAACTGTCTGAAAGGGACCTAACCCTTCCCCTCTTCTCTGATACCACTGGGGAATCAGAGGCTCAGATGCCGTCCTCTTCGGCTGTTGACCTTCGGGAAGGTGAGTATCTTCACTAGACTCACCTGTCTGCTCTTCCTCCTCATTTAGCGTAGCTCCATCCTCTGCCTGTGAATTCTCACAGACTTCAACACTGAGTGGTGAGGCCTCTACAGGCCCCTCTCCTTTTTGCTCCTCACTTCCAATCCAAGCTTTTGGCGGGAAGTTTGAATTTATTGGGTCAACCTCTTCACTTTGTTCACCAACTGCCACCTTTGGTTCTTCTCTTTGTTGGCTTGACTGTGGCTTTACCGTCTTTAATTTGTTGGCAAAAGATTTAGGGCAATCTCTGAAGAGGTGATTTAATTCTCCACAGAGATTACATTTCCTGCCATTTGGACACTCTCCAAAAGCTTGCCCAATTTCTCTGCTCTTCCCACATAACACCTTGGTACAAGCCTCAACCAGGTGCCCATGCTCACCACACTTGCGGCAGAACTTGGGCTGCCCCTGGTAGTGGATGTAACCTCGGTTTTCAAGGTGGCCAGAGTGTCGCCCACCCGCTGCACTGAGCACTCTTCAGCCCTTTTAAATGGTATAACTTTGCACTCCCGCACGCTCCAGCAAGCACCATTCAAGCAACAACTTTGCACTCCAGCTTCGAACATCGGCACAGTCGCAACAAGTAAGGCGACTCTACTCAGAGAAGTCACTCTGCACAGTAAGAAGATTTCTTTTGCACAGACAGCAAGGGCTTCACCCGCAAAGGTAAAGCCTGCCAAAAATAGAAACAACTCATTAGTGCTGCTCTCCACAGAAATCTTTAGTAAAAGGCGAAAGACTTGTACGTTATGAAGAGAAACCAGAGTACGATTATCCGTCACTGCGGGAGCAGGGCATCAGGCTAGTTGGCATAGCCACCTTCCCCATGGTGAGCTTTGCTTGGTTGAGACGCTTGCCCCCCCCCTTGCTCCTCGGCTGACCAACTAGGAACAATCGGGCCCTATTCGATGGCTGCCTTGTCTTTTACTCTGTGCAAAAGACAAGGCAGCAACAAAAACACCACGAGAATCCCGTATTGAGGCTTTGTTCTGATCGCTCATTCGGTGTCGCGTTTCTTTCAAGCAATTCTCCCGGTTAGCCCACACTCGGCTCGCTCCCATAGCCGTGTTAAAGTCTACTTCGCATTCACTCTCTTTTCTCAGCAGACTCTTGGGATTTTATCTATAAAATGAATTCCTTCACTCAAACTATGTGAAAACTGCTTTGTCCTTAATATTTACCATGTCTAGAAAGATTTAAACAAAAAAAAACAACGTTGTACTTTGCAGTAAAAGAAAGAGCAAATCTAAAGTTTCAGGAATCCGAGAATAAGCTTACTTTCATGAGTTCTTCACGATTTCGGATTTTGCTATAAAATGAATTCCTTCACTCAAACTAAATTAAAACTGCTAAACCGCTAATCTGTTATATGTAAGGCAGATGTCAAATTCACCGAAATAGGATCAAAGGGTATTCGGCCAATCGAGCTGTAGCAGCTTCGGTAAAAGAGTATAAGTTGAAGAGTTTGTGAATAAAGGTGTGCGCACACATAGCGTGCTGTACGAAAATAGGCAGGGAGCAATGCCGGCTGGGGTATATGTTCTTGTATGTTGTCTGACTGTTTGATTTGAATGTGTTGTGTAAGTGTCCTTTTGAATGTTACATGTTTGGGCTTTGACACGCTTCACTGTGGTTGTTAACTTTGTGGTGTGTCCTGAAATGTTATATGTTTGGGCTGTGTGACATGCTTAATGCTTGTCAGTAGCTACCCACTTATTCATATATAGCAACTGACAACATAAGAAGTCCGGACATACTTTGATAGTAGTTGTAGAAGTATCCTTATTGATAATAGATCACTAATTCATAGTGATAGAACAGTAGATGAACAGGTGCTTGCACATGTCTCACGAAAATAAAATGGGTGTATGATTGCTGACGGCAGAGCAATACTGCCAAACTTATGAGTTCTTGTGGCAAACTTGATTCAGTGTCTTGACGTGTATACGCTGTTTCGCTGACTTGATTGTCACAAGAAACAAAGTGTGTTTGATAAGATCCGACCATTTTATTACGGGAGGATCAGTATGTATGGATTCTGATGTGACTGATAAACCCATTCGTATCTTAAGCATAATCTAATACGTGAGACAACGCCCTGGCACACGATAAAAAAAAAAAAGAGAGAGAGCGTTTTTTTGTCCCCACAGTCCATAGTGTAGAAAAGAGAGAAAAAAGCCTTTCTGATTTGGTGTGTGTGCTCAAAGTGCAGAGTGTTGAGAAAAGAAAGCCGTTTTGGTGTCACGGGTGTTGTGACTTACACACACACATTTCTAAATTGAGAAAGGAAATTATTTTAGAGGAAGCACTAGAGTTTAGATCCCACATTTGTTGATAGGCATTCATTTATTTCTTCACTTCTGATGGAGTTTCAACAATAAACAACAAACTTTGTATTATGAGAAAGAACCAGACTCATTCTTCAGGAATCCGAAAATAAGCTCTATTTTGTGAATTATGCACGAATTCGGATTCTCCTATAAAACGAATTCATTAACTCAAACCAAGTTAAGACTGCCTTGTCCTTCATATTTATTCATGTCTAATCAAGTTTCAACGATAAACAACGTTGTACTTTGTAGAATGAGAAAGAACTTCTTCAGCAATAAGCATCTCTCGACATATGACGAAATACAGATTTTGCTAAAAAATTAATTCCTTCTATCAGCCTGACCTAAAACTGTTTGTCCTCCTTATTTATCCACTTCAAATCAAGTTTCAACAATTAAAAAAAATTTGTAGTTTGAGAAAGAACAACTTAATCTTCAGCAATCAGTATAAAAAGAGGTGCAAATGCCAACCATACATACCTAAAAGGTGGAGCGGAAGTATTCAGCTGCAAGTAGGTGTGAATGTTCGACCATAATTTGTAAAAAGCGGGTAAGAAAAGGTTCGAATGCCCGACTATATATTAACAAAAGCGGGAGGAGAGGTCTTCGGATGAGAGTGGGTGAGAATTTCCAACCATAATCTATAAAATACGGTGAAAAAAAATATGTGAATGCCTCATAGAACACTAAAAGCGGAAGTGTTCGGCTGCAAGAAGGTGTGAATGTCCGACTATATTTGGTGAAAAGCAGGTGAAGCAAGGTCTGAATGCCCAACCTTACATCATCAAAAGCGAGATCAGAGGTGTTTGGCTGCAAGAAGGCCATAGTTTGCCAAAAGCGGGTAAGGTCCGAATGACCGACTAAATATCAACAAAAGTGGGGGCGGAGGTCTTCGGATGCAAGTGGGTGTGAATATCCCACCATACAAGTATGGTGGAGAGGAAGCTGTGAATGGCCGATCATAGTAAAAGGCGGGTGAGAGAAGGTGCGAATGTCAAACCATACATAATCAAAACAGGGAGCGGAGGTGTTCTGCTGTAAGAAGGTGTGAATGTCCAACCATAGTTGGTAAAAAGCGGGTAAGAAAAGGTTAAAATACCCGACTGTACACAATCAATAGCGGGAGCGGAGTTGTTCGGCTACTAAAAGGTGTGAAAGTCCGACCATGGTTTGTAAAAAGCGGGTAAGAAAAGGTGCGAATGCCCGACAATGTATGATCAAAAGAGGGAGTGGAGGTTTTCGGCTGCAAGAAGGTCTGAATGTCCAACCATAATTTGTAAAAACCGGGGAAGAAAAGGCTCGAAAGCCTGACTATACACCATCAAAAGTGGGAGCGGAGGTGTTCAGCTGCAAGACGGTCTGAATGTCCATCAATAATTACTAGAAAACATGAAAGAAAATTTTCGAATATCAAACTGCACATGATCATAAGCGGGAGAGGAGGTGTTCAGCTGCAAGAAGGTGTGAATGTCTACCCATAATTACTGAAAAATGGGTAAGAAAAGGTGCGAATGCCTAACCATACATCATCAAAAGAGGGAGCGGAGGTGTTCCGCTGTAAGACGGTGTGAAAGTCCGACCTTGGTTTGTAAAAGGCGGGTAAGAAAAGGTTCGTATGCCTGAATATACACCATCAAAAGCGAGATCAGAGGTGTTTGGCTGCAAGAAGGCCATAGTTTGCCAAAAGCGGGTAAGGTGCGAATGTCCGACTAAATATCAACAAAATTTGGGGCGGAGGTTTTCGGATGCAAGTGGGTGGGAATATCCCACCATACAAGTATGGTGGAGAGGAAGCTGTGAATAGCCGGCCATAGTTTGGAAAAAGCGGGTAAGAAAAGGTTTGAATGCCCGAACATACACCATCAAAAGAGGGAGCGGAGGTGTTCCGCTGTACGAAGGTGTGAATGTCCGACCATACTTGGTAAAAAGCGGGTAAGAAAAGGTTAAAATACCCGACTGTACACAATCAATAGCGGGAGCGGATGTGTTCGGCTACAAGAAGATGTGAAAGTCCGACCATGGTTTGTAAAAAGCGGGTAAGAAAAGGTGCGAATGTCCGACAATGTATGATCAAAAGAGAGAGCGGAGGTTTTCGGATACAAGAAGGTTTGAATGTCCCACCATAGTTTGTAAAAAGCGGGTAAGAAAAGGTTCGAATGCCCGACTATACACCATCAAAAGCGGGAGCAGAGGTGTTCCGCTGTAAGACGGTGTGAATGTCCGACCATAGTTGGTAAAAAGCGGGTAAGAAAAGGTTAAAATACCCGACTGTACACAATCAATAGCGGGAGCGGAGTTGTTCGGCTACAAGAAGGTGTGAAAGTCCGACCATGGTTTGTAAAAACCAGGAAGAAAAGGCTCGAAAGCCCGACTATACACCATCAAAAAGAAGGTTTGAATGTCCATCAATAATTGCTTTAAAACAAGAAAGTAAATTTTCGAATATCAAACCGCACATGATCATAAGCGGGAGAGGAGGTGTTCGGCTGCAAGAAGGTGTGAATGTCCACCCATAATTCATGAAAAATGGGTAAAAAAAGGTGCGAATGCCTAACAATACATTATCAAAAGCAGGTGTGAATGTCAGATCATAATTTGTAAAAAGCTGATGAGAAAGGGTGAGAATGCCCGACTATACACCATCAAATGCGGGAGCGGAGTTGTTCGGCTGTGAGTAGGTGTGATTCTCCCACCATAATTGCTGAAAAATGTGTTAGAAAAGGTAAGAATGCCGGTCCATACATCATCAAAAGCGAGAGAGGTTGTGTTCGGCTGCAAGTAGGTGTGAATGTCCAGCCATAATTACTCACAAACGGGTAAGAAAAGGTAGTATTGCCAGACCATATATGATCAAAACAGGGAGCGGAGGTGGTTCAGCTGCATGAAGGTTTTAATGTCCGACTAAAGTTCAAATATATTAACAAAAGCAGGAGGAGAGGTCTTCGGATGAGAGTGGTTGAAAATTTCCGACCATAATGTATAAAATGCGGTGAAAAAAAGGTGTGATAGAACACTAAAAGGTGGAGCGGAAGTGTTCGGCTGCAAGAAGGTATGAATGTCCGACTATATTTGGTGAAAAGCAGGTGAAGCAAGGTCTGAATGCCCAACCTTACATCATCAAAAGCGAGATCAGAGGTGTTTGGCTGCAAGAAGGCCATAGTTTGCCAAAAGCGGGTAAGGTGCGAATGTCCGACTAAATATCAACAAAATTTGGGGCGGAGGTCTTCGGATGCAAGTGGGTGTGAATATCCCACCATACAAGTATGGTGGAGAGGAAGCTGTGAATAGCCGACCATAGTTTGGAAAAAGCGGGTAAGAAAAGGTTTGAATGCCCGAACATACACCATCAAAAGAGGGAGCGGAGGTGTTCCGCTGTACGAAGGTGTGAATGTCCGACCATACTTGGTAAAAAGCGGGTAAGAAAAGGTTAAAATACCCGACTGTACACAATCAATAGCGGGAGCGGATGTGTTCGGCTACAAGAAGATGTGAAAGTCCGACCATGGTTTGTAAAAAGCGGGTAAGAAAAGGTGCGAATGTCCGACAATGTATGATCAAAAGAGAGAGCGGAGGTTTTCGGATACAAGAAGGTTTGAATGTCCCACCATAGTTTGTAAAAAGCGGGTAAGAAAAGGTTCGAATGTCCGACTATACACCATCAAAAGCGGGAGCAGAGGTGTTCCGCTGTAAGACGGTGTGAATGTCCAACCATAGTTGGTAAAAAGCGGGTAAGAAAAGGTTAAAATACCCGACTGTACACAATCAATAGCGGGAGCGGAGTTGTTCGGCTACTAAAAGGTGTGAAAGTCCGACCATGGTTTGTAAAAAGCTGGTAAGAAAAGGTGCGAATGCCCGACAATGTATGATCAAAAGAGGGAGTGGAGGTTTTCGGCTGCAAGAAGGTCTGAATGTCCAACCATAATTTGTAAAAACCGGGGAAGAAAAGGCTCGAAAGCCCGACTATACACCATCAAAAGTGGGAGCGGAGGTGTTCAGCTGCAAGACGGTCTGAATGTCCATCAATAATTGCTAGAAAACATGAAAGAAAATTTTCGAATATCAAACTGCACATGATCATAAGCGGGAGAGGAGGTGTGAATGTCTACCCATAATTACTGAAAAATGGGTAAGAAAAGGTGCGAATGCCTAACCATACATCATCAAAAGAGGGAGCGGAGGTGTTCCGCTGTAAGACGGTGTGAATGTCCGACCATAGATGGTAAAAAGCGGGTAAGAAAAGGTTAAATTACCCGACTGTACACAATCAAAAGAGGGAGCGGAGTTGTTCAGCTAAGAGAAGGTGTGAAAGTCCGACCTTGGTTTGTAAAAAGCGGGTAAGAAAAGGTTCGTATGCCCGAATATACACCATCAAAAGCGGAAGCGGAGGTGTTCGGCTGCAAGATATTGTGAACGTCAAAGTTTGTAAAAAGCAGTTAAGAAAAGGTTCGAATATCTAACCAAACATAATCAAAAGCAGGAGCAGAGCTGTTCAACTGGAAGTAGGTGTGAATGTCAGATCATAATTTGCAAAAAGCTGATGAGAAAGGGTGAGAATGCCCGACTATACATCATCAAATGCGGGAGCGTAGTTGTTCGGCTGTGAGTAGGTGTGAATCTCCGACCATTATTGCTGAAAAATGTGTTAGAAAAGGTAAAAATGCCGGTCCATACATCATCAAAATCGGGAGAGGTGGTGTTCAGCTGCAAGAAGGTCTAAATGTCCATGAATAATTGCTAGAAAACATGAAAGAAAATTTTCGAAAATCAAACCACACATGATCATAAGTGGGAGAGGAGGTGTTCAGCTGCAAGAAGGTGTGAATGTCCACCCATAATACCTGAAAAATGGGTAAAAAAAAAGGTGCGAATGCCCAACCATACATCATCAAAAGCAGGAGTGCATGTGTTCGGCTACAAGAAGGTGTGAACGTCCAACCAAAGTTTGTAAAAAGCAGTTAAGAAAAGGTTCGAATATCCAACCAAACATAATCAAAAGCGGGAGCAGAGCTGTTCGACTGCAAGTAGGTGTGAATGTCAGATCATAATTTGCAAAAAGCTGATGAGAAAGGGTGAGAATGCCCGACTATACACCATCAAATGCGGGAGCGGAGTTGTTCGGCTGTGAGTAGGTGTGAATCTCCGACCATAATTGCTGAAAAATGTGTTAGAAAAGGTAAGAATGCCGGTCCATACATCATCAAAAGCGAGAGAGGTTGTGTTCGGCTGCAAGTAGGTGTGACTGTTCGACTAAAGTTTGTAAAAAGTGGGTAAGACAAGGTGCGAATGCCTGACAATGTATGATCAAAAGCGGGAGCGGAGGTGTTCAGCTGCAAGAAGGTCTACATGTCCATCAATAATTGCTAGAAAACATGAAAGAAACTTTTCGAAAATCAAACCGCACATGATCATAAGTGGGATAGGAGGTGTTCAGCTGCAAGGTGTGAATGTCCACCCATAATTCCTGAAAAATGGGCAAAAAAAAGGTGTGAATGCCCAACCATACATCATCAAAAGCAGGAGTGGAAGTGTTCGGCTACAAGAAGGTGTGAACGTCCAACCAAAATATGTAAAAAGCAGTTAAGAAAAGGTTCGAATATCCAACCAAACATAATCAAAAGCGGGAGCAGAGCTTTTCGACTGCAAGTAGGTGTGAATGCCAGATCATAATTTGCAAAAAGCTGATGAGAAAGGGTGAGAATGCCCGACTATACATCATCAAATGCGGGAGCGGAGTTGTTCGGCTGTGAGTAGGTGTGAATCTCCGACCATAATTGCTGAAAAATGTGTTAGAAAAGGTAAGAATGCCGGTCCATACATCATCAAAAGCGAGAGAGGTTGTGTTCGGCTGCAAGTAGGTGTGAATGTCCATCCATAATTACTCACAAACGGGTAAGAAAAGGTAGTATTGCCAGACCATATATGATCAAAACAGGGAGCGGAGGTGGTTCAGCTGCAAGAAGGTTTGAATGTCAAACTAAAGTTCAAATATATTAACAAAAGCGGGAGGAGAAGTCTTCGGATGAGAGTGGTTGAAAATTTCCAACCATAATGTATAAAATGCGGTGAAAAAAAGGTGTGATAGAACACTAAAAGGTGGAGCGGAAGTGTTCGGCTGCAAGAAGGTGTGAATGTTCGACTATATTTGGTGAAAAGCAGGTGAAGCAAGGTCTGAATGCCCAACCTTACATCATCAAAAGCGAGATCAGAGGTGTTTGGCTGCAAGAAGGCCATAGTTTGCCAAAAGCGGGTAAGGTGCGAATGTCCGACTAAATATCAACAAAATTTGGGGCGGAGGTCTTCGGATGCAAGTGGGTGTGAATGTCCGACTATATTTGGTGAAAAGCAGGTGAAGCAAGGTCTGAATGCCCAACCTTACATCATCAAAAGCGAGATCAGAGGTGTTTGGCTGCAAGAAGGCCATAGTTTGCCAAAAGCGGGTAAGGTGCGAATGACTGACTAAATATCAACAAAAGTGGGGGCGGAGGTCTTCGGATGCAAGTGGGTGTGAATATCCCACCATACAAGTATGGTGGAGAGGAAGCTGTGAATGGCCGACCATAGTAAAAGGCGGGTGAGAGAAGGTGCGAATGTCAAACCATACATAATCAAAACAGGGAGCGGAGGTGTTCTGCTGTAAGAAGGTGTGAATGTCCAACCATAGTTGGTAAAAAGCGGGTAAGAAAAGGTTAAAATTCCCGACTGTACACAATCAATAGCGGGAGCGGAGTTGTTCGGCTACTAAAAGGTGTGAAAGTCCGACCATGGTTTGTAAAAAGCGGGTAAGAAAAGGTGCGAATGCCCGACAATGTATGATCAAAAGAGGGAGTGGAGGTTTTCGGCTACAAGAAGGTCTGAATGTCCAACCATAATTTGTAAAAACCGGGGAAGAAAAGGCTCGAAAGCCCGACTATACACCATCAAAAGTGGGAGCGGAGGTGTTCAGCTGCAAGACGGTCTGAATGTCCATCAATAATTTCTAGAACACATGAAAGAAAATTTTCGAATATCAAACTGCACATGATCATAAGCGGGAGAGGAGGTGTTCAGCTGCAAGAAGGTGTGAATGTCTACTCATAATTACTGAAAAATGGGTAAGAAAAGGTGCGAATGCCTAACCATACATCATCAAAAGAGGGAGCGGAGGTGTTCCGCTGTAAGACGGTGTGAATGTCCGACCATAGATGGTAAAAAGCGGGTAATAAAAGGTTAAATTACCCGACTGTACACAATCAAAAGAGGGAGCGGAGTTGTTCAGCTAAGAGAAGGTGTGAAAGTCCGACCTTGGTTTGTAAAAAGCGGGTAAGAAAAGGTTCGTATGCCCGAATATACACTATCAAAACCGGAAGCGTAGGTGTTCGGCTGCAAGAAGGTGTGAACGTCCGACCAAAGTTTGTAAAAAGCAGTTAAGAAAAGGTTCGAATATCTAACCAAACATAATCAAAAGCGGGAGCAGAGCTGTTCAACTGGAAGTAGGTGTGAATGTCAGATCATAATTTGCAAAAAGCTGATGAGAAAGGGTGAGAATGCCCGACTATACATCATCAAATGCGGGAGCGGAGGTGTTCGTCTGTGAGTAGGTGTGAATGTCCGACCATAATTGCTGAAAAATGTGTTAGAAAAGGTAAAAATGCCGGTCCATACATCATCAAAATCGGGAGAGGTGGTGTTCAGCTGCAAGAAGGTCTAAATGTCCATCAATAATTGCTAGAAAACATGAAAGAAAATTTTCGAAAATCAAACCACACATGATCATAAGTGGGAGAGGAGGTGTTCAGCTGCAAGAAGGTGTGAATGTCCACCCATAATACCTGAAAAATGGGTAAAAAAAAGGTGCGAATGCCCAACCATACATCATCAAAAGCAGGAGTGCATGTGTTCGGCTACAAGAAGGTGTGAACGTCCAACCAAAGTTTGTAAAAAGCAGTTAAGAAAAGGTTCGAATATCCAACCAAACATAATCAAAAGCGGGAGCAGAGCTGTTCGACTGCAAGTAGGTGTGAATGTCAGATCATAATTTGCAAAAAGCTGATGAGAAAGGGTGAGAATGCCCGACTATACACCATCAAATGCGGGAGCGGAGTTGTTCGGCTGTGAGTAGGTGTGAATCTCCGACCATAATTGCTGAAAAATGTGTTAGAAAAGGTAAGAATGCCGGTCCATACATCATCAAAAGCGAGAGAGGTTGTGTTCGGCTGCAAGTAGGTGTGACTGTTCGACTAAAGTTTGTAAAAAGTGGGTAAGACAAGGTGCGAAAGCCTGACAATGTATGATCAAAAGCGGGAGCGGAGGTGGTTCAGCTGCAAGAAGGTCTACATGTCCATCAATAATTGCTAGAAAACATGAAAGAAACTTTTCGAAAATCAAACCGCACATGATCATAAGTGGGATAGGAGGTGTTCAGCTGCAAGGTGTGAATGTCCACCCATAATTCCTGAAAAATGGGCAAAAAAAAGGTGTGAATGCCCAACCATACATCATCAAAAGCAGGAGTGGAAGTGTTCGGCTACAAGAAGGTGTGAACATCCAACCAAAATATGTAAAAAGCAGTTAAGAAAAGGTTCGAATATCCAACCAAACATAATCAAAAGCGGGAGCAGAGCTTTTCGACTGCAAGTAGGTGTGAATGTCAGATCATAATTTGCAAAAAGCTGATGAGAAAGGGTGAGAATGCCCGACTATACATCATCAAATGCGGGAGCGGAGTTGTTCGGCTGTGAGTAGGTGTAAATCTCCGACCATAATTGCTGAAAAATGTGTTAGAAAAAGTAAAAATGCCGGTCCATACATCATCAAAAGCGAGAGAGGTTGTGTTCGGCTGCAAGTAGGTGTGAATGTCCAGCCATAATTACTCACAAACGGGTAAGAAAAGGTAGTATTGCCAGACCATATATGATCAAAACAGGGAGCGGAGGTGGTTCAGCTGCAAGAAGGTTTGAATGTCTCCGACTAAAGTTCAAATATATTAAAGAAAGCGGGAGGAGAGGTCTTCGGATGAGAGTGGTTGAAAATTTCCGACCATAATGTATAAAATGCGGTGAAAAAAAGGTGTGATAGAACACTAAAAGGTGGAGCGGAAGTGTTCGGCTGCAAGAAGGTGTGAATGTCCGACTATATTTGGTGAAAAGCAGGTGAAGCAAGGTCTGAATGCCCAACCTTACATCATCAAAAGCGAGATCAGAGGTGTTTGGCTGCAAGAAGGCAATAGTTTGCCAAAAGCGGGTAAGGTGCGAATGTCCGACTAAATATCAACAAAATTTGGGGCAGAGGTCTTCGGATGCAAGTGGGTGTGAATATCCAACCATACAAGTATGGTGGAGAGGAAGCTGTGAATAGCCGACCATAGTTTGGAAAAAGCGGGTAAGAAAAGGTTTGAATGCCCGAACATACACCATCAAAAGAGGGAGCGGAGGTGTTCCGCTGTACGAAGGTGTGAATGTCCGACCATAGTTGGTAAAAAGCGGGTAAGAAAAGGTTAAAATACCCGACTGTACACAATCAATAGCGGGAGCGGATGTGTTCGGCTACAAGAAGGTGTGAAAGTCCGACCATGGTTTGTAAAAAGCGGGTAAGAAAAGGTGCGAATGTCCGACAATGTATGATCAAAAGAGAGAGCGGAGGTTTTCGGATACAAGAAGGTTTGAATGTCCCACCATAGTTTGTAAAAAGCGGGTAAGAAAAGGTTCGAATGCCCGACTATACACAATCAATAGCGGGAGCGGATGTGTTCGGCTACAAGAAGGTGTGAAAGTCCGATCATGGTTTGTAAAAAGCGGGTAAGAAAAGGTTCGAATGCCCGAACATACACCATCAAAAGAGGGAGCGGAGGTGTTCCGCTGTAAGACGGTGTGAATGTCCGATCATAGTTGGTAAAAAGCGGGTAAGAAAAGGTTAAAATACCCGACTGTACACAATCAAAAGAGGGAGCGGAGTTGTTCAGCTAAGAGAAGGTGTGAAAGTCCGACCATGGTTTGTAAAAAGCGGGTAAGAAAAGGTTCGTATGCCCGAATATACACTATCAAAACCGGAAGCGTAGGTGTTCGGCTGCAAGAAGGTGTGAACGTCCGACCAAAGTTTGTAAAAAAGCAGTTAAGAAAAGGTTCGAATATCTAACCAAACATAATCAAAGGCGGGAGCAGAGCTGTTCGACTGCAAGTAGGTGTGAATGTCAGAGAATAATTTGCAAAAAGCTGATGAAAAAGGGTGAGAAATCCCGACTATACACCATCAAATGCGGTAGCGGAGTTGTTCGGCTGTGAGTAGGTGTGATTCTCCAACCATAATTGCTGAAAAATGTGTTAGAAAAGGTAAGAATGCCGGTCCATACATCATCAAAAGCGGGAGAGGTGGTGTTCGGCTGCAAGTAGGTGTGAATGTCCATTAATAATTGCTTTAAAACATGAAAGAAAATTTTCGAATATCAAACCTTACATGATCATTAGCGGGAGAGGAGGTGTTCAGCTGCAAGAAGATGTGAATATCCACCCATAATTACTGAAAAATGGGAAGGAAAAGATGCGAATGTCCAACCATAAATTATCAAAAGCAGGAGTGGAGTTGTTCAGCTACAAGAAGGTATGAAAGTCCAACCATGGTTTGTAAAAAGCGGGTAAGAGAAGGTTCGAATACCCGAATATATACCATCAAAAGCGGAAGCGGGGGTGTTCGGCTGCAAGAAGGTGTGAACGTCCGACCAAAGTTTGTAAAAAGCAGTTAAGAAAAGGTTTGAATACCCAACCGAACATAATCAAAAGCGGGAGCAGAGCTGTTCGACTGCAAGTAGGTGTGAATGTCAGATCATAATTGCTGAAAATGTGATAGAAAAGACTAGAATGCCGGACAATACATCATCAAAAGCGGGAGAGATTGTTTTTCGGCTGCAAGTAGATGTGAATGTCCAGCCATAATTACTCACAAACGGGGGAAGAAAAGGTAGTATTTCCAGACCACACATGATCAAAACAGGGAGTGGAGGTGGTTCAGCTGCAAGGTGTGAATGTCTGACTAAAGTTTGTAAAAACCGTTTAAGACAAGGGGCGAATGCCCGACAATGTATGATCAAAAGAGGGAGCGGAGGTTTTCGGCTGCAAGGTCTGAATGTCCAACCGTAATTTGTAAAAATCGGGGAAGAAAAGGCTCGAAAGCCCAACTATACACCATCAAAAGCGGGAGCAGAGGTGTTCAGGTGCAAGAAGGTCTGAATGTCCGACCAATAATTACTGAAAAATGGGTAAGAAAAGGTGCGAATGCCAAATCATACATCATCAAAAGCAGGAGCGGATGTGTTCGGCTACAAGAAGGTTTGAATGTCCAACCATAGTAAGTAATAGGTGGGTAAGAAAAGGCTCGAATGCCCGACTATACACCATCAAAAGCGGAAGCGGAGGTGTTCGGCTGCAAGACGGTGTGAACGTCCGACCAAAGTTTGTAAAAAGCATTAAGAAAATGTTCGAATATCCAACCAAACATAATCAAAAGCGGGAGCAGAGCTGTTCGACTGCAAGTAGGTGTGAATATCAGATCATAATTTGCAAAAAGCTGATGAGAAAGGGTGAGAATGCCCGACTATACACTATCAAATGTGGGAGCGGAGGTGTTCGTCTGTGAGTAGGTGTGAATGTCCGACCATAATTGCTGAAAAATGTGTTAGAAAAGGTAAGAATGCCGGACCATATATCATCAAAAGCGGGAGAGGTTGTGTTCGGCTGCAAGAAGGTGTGAATGTCCAGCCATAATTACTCACAAATGGGTTAGAAAAGGTACTATTGCCAGACCATATATGATCAAAACAGGGAGCGGAGGTGGTTCAGCTGCAAGAAGGTTTGAATGTCCGACTAAAGTTTGTAAAAAGTGGGTAAGACAAGGTGTGAATGCCCGACAATGTATGATCAAAAGAGGAGCGGAGGTTTTCGGCTGCAAGAAGGTCTGAATGTCCACCCATAATTACTGAAAAATGGGTAAGAAAAGGTGCGAAAGCCCAACCGCACATGATCATAAGTGGATGAGAAGGTAGTAAGTAGTGCAAGTAGGTGTGAATCTAAGATCATAATTTGTAAAAAGCGGGTAAGAAAAGGTAAGAATGCCCAACCATAAATTATCAAAAGCGGCAGCAGAGTTTCGGCTGGTATTTATCAATGTCTAGATAGATTTCAACAAAAAACAACGTTGTACTTTGCAGTAAAAGAAAGTGCAAATCAAAAGTTTTAGGAATCCGAGAATAAGCTTATTTTCATGAGTTCTGCACGATTTCGGATTTTATGTATAAAATGAATTTCTTCACGCAAACTAAGTTAACACTGCTTTGTCCTTCATATGTACCCATTTCTACATATATTTCAAGCATAAACTTCCTCATACTACCCTGAATGAGAAAGAGCCACACTTGTGATTAAGCCATACCTCCCTTTTGAGGAGTTCTGCATGATTTGGGATTTTATCTATAAAATTAATTCCTTCACTCAAACTATGTTAAAACGGCTTTTACCTTCATATTTATCAATGTCTAGATAGATTTCAACAAAAAACAACGTTGTACTTTGCAGTAAAAGAAAGTGCAAATCAAAAGTTTTAGGAATCCGAGAATAAGCTTATTTTCATGAGTTCTGCACGATTTCGGATTTTATGTATAAAATGAATTCATTCACTCAAACCAAGTTAAAACTGCTTTTTCCTTCATATTTATCAATGTCTAGATCGACTTCAACAAAGAACAACATTGTATTTTGCAGTAGAAGAAAGAGCAAAACTGAAGGATCAGGAATCCGAGAATAAGCTTCTTTTCATACGTTCTGCATGATTTGGGATTTTATGTATAAAATGAATTCCTTCTCTCAAACTAAGTTAACACTGCTTTGTCCTTCATATGTACCCATTTCTACATATATTTCAAGCATAAACTTCCTCATACTACCCTGAATGAGAAAGAACCACACTTGTGATTAAGCCATACCTCCCTTTTGAGGAGTTCTGCATGATTTGGGATTTTTTCTATAAAATCAATTCCTTCACTCAAACTATGTTAAAACGGCTTTTACCTTCATATTTATCAATGTCTCGATAGATTTAAACAAAAAAACAACGTTGTACTTTGCAGTAAAAGAAAGAGCCAATCAAAAGTTTTAGGAATCCGAGAATAAGCTTATTTTCATGAGTTCTGCACGATTTCGGATTTTATGTATAAAATGAATTCATTCACTCAAACCAAGTTAAAACTGCTTTTTCCTTCATATTTATCAATGTCTAGATCGACTTCAACAAAGAACAACACTGTATTTTGCAGTAGAAGAAAGAGCAACACTGAAGGATCAGGAATCCGAGAATAAGCTTATTTTCTTATGGGCAAGTGGGAACTGCTTTGTCCTTCATATTTATCAATGTGTAGATGGATTTCAACTTCTTCTACTGCATCTTCTTCACACCTTCTTGTAGCCGAACACTTCCGCTCCCGCTATTGATTGTGTACAGTCGGGTATTTTAACCTTTTCTTACCCGCTTTTTACCAACTATGGTCGGACATTCACACCGTCTTACAGCGGAACACCTCCGCTCCCGCTTTTTATGGTGTATAGTCGGGCATTCGAACCTTTTCTTACCCGCTATTTACAAACTATGGTAGGACATTCAAACCTTCGTGTATCCGAAAACCTCCGCTCTCTCTTTTGATCATACATTTTCGGACATTCGCACCTTTTCTTACCCGCTTTTTACAAACCATGGTCGGACTGTCACACCTTCTTGTAGCCGAACAACTCCGCTCCCGCTATTGATTGTGTACAGTCGGGTATTTTAACCTTTTCTTACCCGCTTTTTACCAAGTATGGTCGGACATTCACACCTTCGTACAGCGGAACACCTCCGCTCCCTCTTTTGATGGTGTATGTTCGGGCATTCAAACCTTTTCTTACCCGCTTTTTCCAAACTATGGTCGGCTATTCACAGCTTCCTCTCCACCATACTTGTATGGTGGGATATTCCCACCCACTTGCATCCGAAAACCTCCGCCCCAAATTTTGTTGATATTTAGTCGGACATTCGCACCTTACCCGCTTTTGGCAAACTATGGCCTTCTTGCAGCCAAACAACTCTGATCTTGCTTTTGATGATGTAAGGTTGGGCATTCAGACCTTGCTTCACCTGCTTTTCACCAAATATAGTCGGACATTCACACCTTCTTGCAGCCGAACACTTCCGCTCCACCTTTTAGTGTTCTATCACACCTTTTTTTTCACCGCATTTTATACATTATGGTTGGAAATTTTCAACCAATTTCATCCGAAGACCTCTCCTCCCGCTTTTGTTAATATATTTGAACTTTAGTTTGACATTCAAACCTTCTTGCAGCTGAACCACCTCCGCTCCCTGTTTTGATCATATATGGTCTGGCAATACTACCTTTTCTTACCCGTTTGTGAGTAATTATGGCTGGACATTCACACCTACTTGCAGCCGAACACAACCTCTCTCGCTTTTGATGATGTATGGACCGGCATTTTTACCTTTTCTAACACATTTTTCAGCAATTATGGTCGGAGATTCACACCTACTCACAGCCGAACAACTCCGCTCCCGCATTTGATGATGTATAGTCGGGCATTCTGACCCTTTCTCATCAGCTTTTTGCAAATTATGATCTGACATTCACACCTACTTGCAGTCGAACAGCTCTGCTCCCGCTTTTGATTATGTTTGGTTGGATATTCGAAACTTTTCTTCACTGCTTTTTACAAACTTTGGTTGGACGTTCACACCTTCTTGCAGCCGAACACCTCCGCTTCCGCTTTTGATGGTATATATTCGGGCATTCGAACCTTTTCTTACCCGCTTTTTACAAACCATGGTCGGACTTTCACACCTTCTTGTAGCCGAACAACTCCGCTCCCGCTATTGATTGTGTACAGTCGGGTATTTTAACCTTTTCTTACCCGCTTTTTACCAACTATTGTTGGACATTCACACCGTCTTACAGCGGAACACCTCCGCTCCCTCTTTTGATGGTGTATGTTTGGGCATTTGAACCTTTTCTTACCCGCATTTTACGAACTATGGTCGGACATTCAAAACTTCTTTTAGCCGAACACATCCACTCCTGCTTTTGATGATGTATGGTTGAGCATTCGCACCTTTTCTTACCCATTTTTTACAAACTATGGTCGGACATTCACACCTTCTTGCAGCTGAACACCTCCTCTCCCGCTTATGATGATGTGTGGTTTGATATTCGAAAATTTTCTTTCATGTTTTCTAGCAATTATTGATGGACATTCAGACCTTCTTGCAGCTGAACACCTCCGCTCCCGCTTTTGATGATGTATAGTCGGGCTTTCGAGCCTTTTCTTCCCCAGTTTTTACAAAATTATTGTTGGACATTCAGACCTTCTTGCAGCCGAAAACCTCCGCTCCCTCTTTTGATCATACATTGTCGGGCATTCGCACCTTCTCTTACCCGCTTTTTACAAACCAGGGTCGGACTTTCACACCTTTTAGTAGCCGAACAACTCCGCTCCCGCTATTGATTGTGTACAGTCGGGTATTTTCACCTTTTCTTACCCGCTTTTTACCAACTATGGTCAGACATTCATACCTTCTTACAGTGGAACACCTCCGCTCCCTCTTTTGATGGTGTATGTTCGGGCATTCGAACCTTTTCTTACCCGCTTTTTACAAACTATGGATGGACATTAAAACCTTCTTGTAGCCGAACACATCCACTCCTGCTTTTGATGATGTATGGTTGGGCATTCGTACCTTTTCTTACCCATTTTGCAGTAATTATGGGTGGACATTCACACCTTTTTGCATTTTAACACCTCCTCTCCCGCTTATGATCATGTGCGGTTTGATATTCGAAAATTCTCTTCCATGTTTTCTAGCAATTATTGATGGACATTCAGACCTTCTTGCAGCTGAACACCTCCGCTCCAGCTGTTGATGGTGTATAGTCGGGCTTTCGAGCCTTTTCTTCCCCGATTTTTACAAATTATGGATGGACATTCAGACCTTCTTTCAGCTGAAAACCTCCGCTCCCTCTTTTGATCATACATTGTCGGGCATTCGCACCTTTTCTTACCTGCTTTTTCAATTCATGGTCGGACTTTGACACCTTTTAGTAGCGGAACAACTCTGCTCCCGCTATTGATTGTGTACAATAGGGTATTTTAACCTTTTCTTACCCGCTTTTTGCCAATTACTGTTGGACATTCCCACCTTCTTACAGCGGAACACCTCCGCTCCCTCCTTTGATGGTGTATGTTCGGGCATTCGAACCTTTTCTTACCCGCTTTTTACGAACTATGGTCAGACATTCAAACCTTCTTGTAGCCGAACACATCCACTCCTGCTTTTGATGATGGGTATTCAAACCTACTTGTTGCCCGCTTTTCATTAATTATGGGTGGACAAACACACCTTGTCGCAGCCAAACACCTCCGCTCCCTGTTAGGATCATGTATGGTTGGGCATTCGTACCTTTTCTTACCCATTTTGCAGTAATTATGGGTGGACATTCACACCTTCTTGCATTTGAACACCTCCTCTCCCGCTTATGATCATGTGCGGTTTGATATTCGAAAATTCTCTTCCATGTTTTCTAGCAATTATTGATGGACATTCAGACCTTCTTGCAGCTGAACACCTCCGCTCCAGCTGTTGATGGTGTATAGTCGGGCTTTCGAGCCTTTTCTTCCCAGATTTTTACAAATTATGGATGGACATTCAGACCTTCTTTCAGCTGAAAACCTCCGCTCCCTCTTTTGATCATACATTGTCGGGCATTCGCACCTTTTCTTACCTGCTTTTTCAATTCATGGTCGGACTTTCACACCTTTTAGTAGCGGAACAACTCTGCTCCCGCTATTGATTGTGTACAATAGGGTATTTTAACCTTTTCTTACCCGCTTTTTGCCAATTACTGTTGGACATTCCCACCTTCTTACAGCGGAACACCTCCGCTCCCTCCTTTGATGGTGTATGTTCGGGCATTCGAACCTTTTCTTACCCGCTTTTTACGAACTATGGTCAGACATTCAAACCTTCTTGTAGCCGAACACATCCACTCCTGCTTTTGATGATGGGTATTCAAACCTACTTGTTGCCCGCTTTTCATTAATTATGGGTGGACAAACACACCTTGTCGCAGCCAAACACCTCCGCTCCCTGTTAGGATCATGTATGGTTGGGCATTCGTACCTTTTCTTACCCATTTTGCAGTAATTATGGGTGGACATTCACACCTTCTTGCATTTGAACACCTCCTCTCCCGCTTATGATCATGTGCGGTTTGATATTCGAAAATTCTCTTCCATGTTTTCTAGCAATTATTGATGGACATTCAGACCTTCTTGCAGCTGAACACCTCCGCTCCAGCTGTTGATGGTGTATAGTCGGGCTTTCGAGCCTTTTCTTCCCAGATTTTTACAAAATATGGATGGACATTCAGACCTTGTTTCAGCCGAAAACCTCCGCTCCCTCTTTTGATCATACATTGTCGGGCATTCGCACCTTTTCTTACCCGCTTTTTACAAACCATGGTCGGACTTTCACACCTTTTAGTAGCGGAACAACTCTGCTCCCGCTATTGATTGTGTACAATCGGGTATTTTAATCTTTTCTTACCTGCTTTTTGCCAACTATGGTCGGACATTCACACCTTCTTACAGCGGAACACCTCCGCTCCCTCCTTTGATGGTGTATGTTCGGGCATTCGAACCTTTTCTTACCCGCTTTTTACAAACTATGGTCAGACATTCACACCTTCTTGCAGCCGAACACTTCCGCTCTACCTTTTAGTGTTCTATGGGGTATTCACACCTTTTTTTTCACCGCATTTTATAGATTATGGTTGTAAATTCTCACCCACTCTTATCCGAAGACCTCTCCTCCTGCTTTGGTTAATATATAGTCGGGCATTCGAACCTTTTCTTACCCGCTTTTTACAAATTATGGTCGAACATTCACACCTACTTGCAGCCGAACACCTCCGCTCCCGCTTTTGATGGTGTATAGTCGGGCTTTCGAGCCTTTTCTTCCCCGGTTTTTACAAATTATGGTTGGACATTCAGACCTTGCAGCCGAAAACCTCCGCTCCCTCTTTTGATCATACATTGTCAGGCATTCGCACCTACTTGCAGCCGAATACTTCCGCTCCACCTTTTAGTGATGTATGGTTGGCATTTGCACCTTTTCTTACCCTTTCTTACCCTACTGATTGCTTAAGATTAAGTTGTTTTTTCTCAAACTACAACATTTTTTTAATTGTTGAAACTTGATTTGAAGTGGATAAATAAGGAGGACAAACAGTTTTGAGTCAGGCTGATAGAAGGAATTAATTTTATAGCAAAATCTGTATTTCGTCATATGTCGAGAGATGCTTATTGCTGAAGAAGTACAAAGTACAACGTTGTTTATCGTTGAAACTTGATTAGACATGAATAAATATGAAGGACAAAGCAGTCTTAACTTGGTTAGAGTTAAGGTTTTATAGGAGAATCCGAATTCGTGCATAACTCGTAAAATAGAGCTTATTTTCGGATTCCTGAAGAATGAGTCTGGTTCTTTCTCATAATACAAAGTTTGTTGTTTATTGTTGAAACTTCATCAGAAGTGAAGAAATAAATGAATGCCTATCAACAAATGTGGGATCTAAACTCTAGTGCTTCCTCTAAAATAATTTCCTTTCTCAATTCAGAAATGTGTGTGTGTAAGTTACAACACCTGTGACACCAAAACGGCTTTCTTTTCTCTCTTTTCTCTACACTCTGCACTGTGAGAACACACACCAAATCAGAAAGGCTTTTTTCTCTCTTTTCTACATTATGGACTGTGGGGACACAAAACCGCTCTCTCTTTTTTTTTTTGATTGTGTGCCAGGGCGTTGTCTCACGTATTAGATTATGCTTACGATACGAATGGGTTTATCAGTCACATCAGAATCCATACATACTGATCCTCCCGTAATAAAATGGTCGGATCTTATCAAACACACTTTGTTTCTTGTGACAATCAAGTCAGCGAAACAGCGTATACACGTCAAGACACTGAATCAAGTTTGCCACAAGAACTCATAAGTTTGGCAGTATTGCTCTGCCGTCAGCAATCATACACCCATTTTATTTTCGTGAGACATGTGCAGGCACCTGTTCATCTACTGTTCTATCACTATGAATTAGTTTATCTATTATCAATAAGGATACTTCTACAACTACTATCAAAGTATATCCAGACTTCTTATGTTGTCAGTTGCTATATATGAATAAGTGGGTAGCTACTGACAAGCATTAAGCATGTCACACAGCCCAAACATATAACATTTCAGGACACACCACACAGTTAACAACCACCGTGAAGTGTCAAAGCCCAAACATGTAACATTCAACAGGACACTTACACAACACATTCAAATCAAACAGTCAGACAACATACAAGAACATATACCCCAGCCGGCATTGCTCCCTGCCTATTTTCCTACAGCTCACTATGTGTGCGCACACCTTTATTCACAAACTCTTCAACTTATACTCTTTTACCAGCAAGCGTTTCAACCAAGCAAAGCTCACCATGGGGAAGGTGGCTATGCCAACTAGCCTGATGCCCTGCTCCCGCAGTGACGGATAATCGTACTCTGGTTTCTCTTCATAACGTACAAGTCTTTCACCTTTTACTAAAGACTTCTGTGGAGAGCAGGACTAATGAGTTGTTTCTATTTTTGGCAGGCTTTACCTTTGCGGGTGAAGCCCTTTCTGTCTGTGCAAAAGAAATCTTGTTACTGTGCAGAGTGACTTCTCTGAGTAGAGTCGCCTTACTTGTTGCGACTGTGCCGATGTTCGAAGCTGGAGTGCAAAGTTGTTGCTTGAATGGTGCTTGCTGGAGCGTGCGGGAGTGCAAAGTTATACCATTTAAAAGGGCTGAAGAGTGCTCAGTGCAGCGGGTGGGCGGAGGTGCAAAGTGACACTCTGGCCACCTATGGCCATAAAAAGAACAGGGGTGTTAGCGGACAAGTGCGCATTGTGCCAGGAAGGGCCCTCGGACGTGAACCAGTGGACAGTTGTCGCTTCTCGGCCTTTTGGCTAAGATCAAGTGTAGTATCTGTTCTTATCAGTTTAATATCTGATATGTCCTCTATACGAGGACTACATATTAAATGGATTTTTAGCAATAGGAGTTGAAAAAGTAGCTTGCTCCGTTCACTCCAAGCATTGACCCCGTACTGCAGTGCCGCTGGGAACGGTGCGCTCTTCTCTACTCTTGTGAAAAAGCAAACAGCGGTGCAGGATGCAAGTTTCAGGGAGCCCAAGATGAAACTTTCTTTTAGTCTGCTGAGAAAAGAGAGTGAATGCGATGTAGACTTTAACCCGGCTATGGGAGCGAGCCGAGTGTCGGCTAACCGGGAGAATTGCTTGAAAGAAACGCCATACCAAATGAGCGGTCAGAACAAAGCCTCAATACGGTGTTCCCGTTGTGTTTTTGTTGCTGCCGCTGTTTGCTTTTTCACAAGAGCGCACCTGTTGAGGGGGGCTCTGGGGGGGCCTGGGTGATGGTGGGTCTCAGGCCCGGGCTGCTGCGACTGGTGTGACCGGGTGGTTTGTTTGTTTGTTTTTTGTTGTTGTTTGTTTGTTTTTTGTAGAGGTCCTCCGGAGTGGGGTTGGGTTGAGTGGGGTGGGGCGGGATGGGTACCTTCTGGGGGTACAGTAGCTCCCAGAATATGGTCGCTGCAGGCCCCGAGCCTGGTGGACATCAGGCCCTCCTGTCCTGTGTTGGCTCCCTGGTAGCGGGGATGCCTATTGCAGCCAGTCCCTGGCTGCCCCCAGTGTATATCCCCATTCTCCCTTCTGGCTCCTGTACACAGCACACACTCACACATGAAGGGTTTTGGGGGCGTGTGTGTTCGGTGGGGTGTAGTGGACTCTGCAGTAGTTGCACTCTGCAGTTCCCACCCCTGTTTTAATTACACCTTAGACATTACTACTTATCAAACACACTCACACACACACATTAGGTCTTGGGGGGTGGTTACACTGAGTGGCATCTGGTGGGCGGGGCTCTTTGGGTATGTAGGCTGCCCAGAGGGCCACGCTCCCAGTTCTACAAGTTTGGCTGCCCCTCAATTTTAATTGCTCACTATTAGAAAATATTGAAGAGCCAGAAGGGTGAGGGGAGGGGTCTTCTTCGCACACCCCTGCTTCCTGGTTGCTGCTCGGGGCGGGAGGGGCCAGGAGGATTAATTAATTGTTCTGCTGGTTTGGGGTCTGTGGTGGCTGGGGGGCTGCTGGCCCCCTGGTGTGCCCGCTGCACTACACCCCAGCGGAGTCGAGGGAGGGAGGACGTGTGGATGTATGGGACATGAAAGTGTGTGTGGTAATGATTGGGCCTGGATCTTGGACTTGCTGTCGCCTGGCCTGCCTGTGCTTCTCCCGATGGGGGGGGCGGCGTGGCCTCTCTCCACTGCTCGCGACTTCACCCACCTGTGGGCACGTCTTGACTCCCAGGGCACTTGGCTAGGGGTGCTGGGGCAGGCGCTGACCCACTGTGTGGCTGTCTGGGGCGCTTGGCCCTCCTGGGTATTGGGTGGGGCCTCTGTCGGGGGGTTTGGGGGCGCTCGGGCTCCTGGGGCCCGGATCCAGTGCACGGCCCATGTCTGGGCGGCTGGGGCCTGGCGACGTCGGTGGGCTGTTGCCCCTGGCTCCCGGAGGGCCTCTGCCCTATGCTTATGGGGGCTCTTTCCGGGGGCTTCCTCTGCAGTCTTCTGGGTGGATGCGTGGTTGCCCCTGCGGTGGGCTTCCTGGGTTCTGTGCTCTGTGGGGGCTGCTGGTGGCCTGGGTCTTGTGGCCCTCTCTGCCTGCTTCTGATTGCTTGGGGGGGCTGTGGATTGTGGCCCTGTACGCTTATACACTCATAACTAAGCACGGTTATCATGTAGGTCCTGTGCCATGGGTGTTGCATGTTCTCACACACACACAACCACATTCATTAGTCCAGTAGCATGGTCGCTAAGCAGTTGATGTATTATCATGTCGTCTCAGGTCATCTATATCCACAGCTGTGTTGTATGCGATGTATGTTCTGTTTTTCTCTTCTTTCCTCTTCTTCTTTCCTTGTCCCCCGGTCCGGTTCAGTTCTATTACATGTCATATATTGTAAACAGAAATAAATAAATGGGCATCAAGGGGAGCTTTACATTTATAAAACTTCCCTTGGCAAAGCAAATCTGTTTGGCATCAAAGGTATTCAGACTACAATTCTGCTGCCATAATGCTGAACACGATAAGGGGAAAAAAAAAAAAGTAAAGAAGACAGTTCTGCCGAAAGCCAGGGACTAGACCTGTTCTAAGTTCTGTACATTTTAAAAGGGAGCCAACACAGGACAGGAGGGCCTGATGTCCACCAGGCTCGGGGCCTGCAGCGACCATATTCTGGGAGCTACTGTACCCCCAGAAGGTACCCATCCCGCCCCACCCCACTCAACCCAACCCCACTCTGGAGGACCTCTACAAAAAACAAACAAACAACAACAAAAAACAAACAAACAAACCACCCGGTCACACCAGTCGCAGCAGCCCGGGCCTGAGACCCACCATCACCCAGGCCCCCCCAGGCCCCCCCTCAACAGGTGCGCTCTTGTGAAAAAGCAAACAGCGGCAGCAACAAAAACACAACGGGAACACCGTATTGAGGCTTTGTTCTGACCGCTCATTTGGTATGGCGTTTCTTTCAAGCAATTCTCCCGGTTAGCCCGCACTCGACTCGCTCCCAGAGCCGTGTTAAAGTCTACTTCGCATTCACTCTCTTTTCTCAGCAGACTAAAAGAAAGTTTCATCTTGGGCTCCCTGAAACTTGCATCCTGCACCGCTGTTTGCTTTTTCACAAGAGTAGAGAAGAGCGCACCGTTCCCAGCGGCACTGCAGTACGGGGTCAATGCTTGGAGTGAACGGAGCAAGCTACTTTTTCAACTCCTATTGCTAAAAATCCATTTAATATGTAGTCCTCGTATAGAGGACATATCAGATATTAAACTGATAAGAACAGATACTACACTTGATCTTAGCCAAAAGGCCGAGAAGCGACAACTGTCCACTGGTTCACGTCCGAGGGCCCTTCCTGGCACAATGCGCACTTGTCCGCTAACACCCCTGTTCTTTTTATGGCCATAGGTGGCCAGAGTGTCACTTTGCACCTCCGCCCACCTGCTGCACTGAGCACTCTTCAGCCCTTTTAAATGGTATAACTTTGCACTCCCGCACGCTCCAGCAAGCACCATTCAAGCAACAACTTTGCACTCCAGCTTCGAACATCGGCACAGTCGCAACTCATTAGTGCTGCTCTCCACAGAAGTCTTTAGTAAAAGGCGAAAGACTTGTACGTTATGAAGAGAAACCAGAGTACGATTATCCGTCACTGCGGGAGCAGGGCATCAGGCTAGTTGGCATAGCCACCTTCCCCATGGTGAGCTTTGCTTGGTTGAGACGCTTGCTCCCCCCCCCCCCCCCCCCCTTGCTCCTCTGCTGACCAAGTAGGAACAATCGGGCCCTATTCGATGGCTGCCTTGTCTTTTACTCTGTGCAAAAGACAAGGCAGCAACAAAAACACCACGGGAAAACCGTATTGAGGCTTTGTTCTGACCGCTCATTCGGTGTCGCGTTTCTTTCAAGCAATTCTCCCGGATAGCCCGCACTCGGCTCGCTCCCAGAGCCGTGTTAAAGTCTACTTCGCATTCACTCTCTTTTCTCAGCAGACTTTTGGGATTTTATCAATAAAATGAATTCCTTCACTCAAACTATGTTAAAACTGCTTTGTCCTTCATATTTACCATGTCTTGAAAGATTTAAACAAAAAAAACAACGTTGTACTTTGCAGTAAAAGAAATAGCAAATCTAAAGTTTCAGGAATCCGAGAATAAGCTTACTTTCATGAGTTCTTCACGATTTCGGATTTTGCTATAAAATGAATTCCTTCACTCAAACTAAATTAAAACTGCTAAACCGCTAATCTGTTACATGTAAGGCAGATGTCAAATTCACCGAATTAGGATTATTCGGTGTTCGGCCAATCGAGCTGTAGCAGCTTCGGTAAAAGAGTATAAGTTGAAGAGTTTGTGAATAAAGGTGTGCGCACACATGGTGAGCTGTAGGAAAATAGGCAGGGAGCAATGCCGACTGGGGTATATGTTCTTGTATGTTGTCTGACTGTTTGATTTGAATGTGTTGTGTAAGTGTCCTGTTGAATGTTACATGTTTGGGCTTTGACACTTCACTGTGGTTGTTAACTGTGTGGTGTGTCCTGAAATGTTATATGTTTGGGCTGTGTGACATGCTTAATGCTTGTCAGTAGCTACCCACTTATTCATATATAGCAACTGACAACATAAGAAGTCTGGACATACTTTGATAGTAGTTGTAGAAGTATCCTTATTGATAATAGATAAACTAATTCATAGTGATAGAACAGTAGATGAACAGGTGCCTGCACATGTCTCACGAAAATAAAATGGGTGTATGATTGCTGACGGCAGAGCAATACTGCCAAACTTATGAGTTCTTGTGGCAAACTTGATTCAGTGTCTTGACGTGTATACGCTGTTTCGCTGACTTGATTGTCACAAGAAACAAAGTGTGTTTGATAAGATCCGACCATTTTATTACGGGAGGATCAGTATGTATGGATTCTGATGTGACTGATAAACCCATTCGTATCGTAAGCATAATCTAATACGTGAGACAACGCCCTGGCACACAATCAAAAAAAAAAAGAGAGAGCGGTTTTGTGTCCCCACAGTCCATAATGTAGAAAAGAGAGAAAAAAGCCTTTCTGATTTGGTGTGTGTTCTCACAGTGCAGAGTGTAGAGAAAAGAGAGAAAAGAAAGCCGTTTTGGTGTTACGGGTGTTGTAACTTACACACACACATTTCTGAATTGAGAAAGGAAATTATTTTAGAGGAAGCACTAGAGTTTAGATCCCACATTTGTTGATAGGCATTCTTTTATTTCTTCACTTCTGATGAAGTTTCAACAATAAACAACAAACTTTGTATTATGAGAAAGAACCAGACTCATTCTTCAGGAATCCGAAAATAAGCTCTATTTTACGAGTTATGCACGAATTCGGATTCTCCTATAAAACCTTAACTCTAACCAAGTTAAGACTGCTTTGTCCTTCATATTTATTCATGTCTAATCAAGTTTCAACGATAAACAACGTTGTACTTTGTACTTCTTCAGCAATAAGCATCTCTCGACATATGACGAAATACAGATTTTGCTATAAAATTAATTCCTTCTATCAGCCTGACTCAAAACTGTTTGTCCTCCTTATTTATCCACTTCAAATCAAGTTTCAACAATTAAAAAAATGTTGTAGTTTGAGAAAAAACAACTTAATCTTAAGCAATCAGTAGGGTAAGAAAGGGTAAGAAAAGGTGCAAATGCCAACCATACATCACTAAAAGGTGGAGCGGAAGTATTCGGCTGCAAGTAGGTGCGAATGCCTGACAATGTATGATCAAAAGAGGGAGCGGAGGTTTTCGGCTGCAAGGTCTGAATGTCCAACCATAATTTGTAAAAACCGGGGAAGAAAAGGCTCGAAAGCCCGACTATACACCATCAAAAGCGGGAGCGGAGGTGTTCGGCTGCAAGTAGGTGTGAATGTTCGACCATAATTTGTAAAAAGCGGGTAAGAAAAGGTTTGAATGCCCGACTATATATTAACCAAAGCAGGAGGAGAGGTCTTCGGATAAGAGTGGGTGAGAATTTACAACCAAAATCTATAAAATGCGGTGAAAAAAAAGGTGTGAATACCCCATAGAACACTAAAAGGTAGAGCGGAAGTGTTCGGCTGCAAGAAGGTGTGAATGTCTGACCATAGTTTGTAAAAAGCGGGTAAGAAAAGGTTCGAATGCCCGAACATACACCATCAAAGGAGGGAGCGGAGGTGTTCCGCTGTAAGAAGGTGTGAAAGTCCGACCATGGTTTTGTAAAAAGCGGGTAAGAAAAGGTGCGAATGCCCGACAATGTATGATCAAAAGAGGGAGCGGAGGTTTTCGGCTGAAACAAGGTCTGAATGTCCATCCATATTTTGTAAAAATCTGGGAAGAAAAGGCTCGAAAGCCCGACTATACACCATCAACAGCTGGAGCGGAGGTGTTCAGCTGCAAGAAGGTCTGAATGTCCATCAATAATTGCTAGAAAACATGGAAGAGAATTTTCGAAAATCAAACCGCACATGATCATAAGCGGGAGAGGAGGTGTTCAAATGCAAGAAGGTGTGAATGTCCACCCATAATTACTGCAAAATGGGTAAGAAAAGGTACGAATGCCCAACCATACATGATCCTAACAGGGAGCGGAGGTGTTTGGCTGCGACAAGGTGTGTATGTCCACCCATAATTAATGAAAAGCGGGCAACAAGTAGGTTTGAATACCCATCATCAAAAGCAGGAGTGGATGTGTTCGGCTACAAGAAGGTTTGAATGTCTGACCATAGTTTGTAAAAAGCGGGTAAGAAAAGGTTCGAATGCCCGAACATACACCATCAAAGGAGGGAGCGGAGGTGTTCCGCTGTAAGAAGGTGTGAATGTCCAACCATAATTGGCAAAAAGCAGGTAAGAAAAGGTTAAAATACCCTATTGTACACAATCAATAGCGGGAGCAGAGTTGTTCCGCTACTAAAAGGTGTGAAAGTCCGACCATGAATTGTAAAAAGCGGGTAAGAAAAGGTGCGAATGCCCGACAATGTATGATCAAAAGAGGGAGCGGAGGTTTTCGGCTGAAAGAAGGTCTGAATGTCCATCCATAATTTGTAAAAATCGGGGAAGAAAAGGCTCGAAAGCCCGACTATACACCATCAACAGCTGGAGCGGAGGTGTTCAGCTGCAAGACGGTCTGAATGTCCATCAATAATTGCTAGAAAACATGAAAGAAAATTTTCAAATATCAAACTGCACATGATCATAAGCAGGAAGAGGAGGTGTTCAGCTGCAAGAAGGTGTGAATGTCTACCCATAATTACTGAAAAATGGGTAAGAGAAGGTGCGAATGCCTAACCATACATCATCAAAAGAGGGAGCGGAGGTGTTCCGCTGTAAGACGGTGTGAATGTCCGACCATAGATGGTAAAAAGCGGGTAAGAAAAGGTTAAATTACCCGACTGTACACAATCAAAAGAGGGAGCGGAGTTGTTCAGCTAAGAGAAGGTGTGAAAGTCCGACCTTGGTTTGTAAAAAGCGGGTAAGAAAAGGTTCGTATGCCCGAATATACACCATCAAAAGCGGAAGCGGAGGTGTTCGGCTGCAAGATATTGTGAACGTCCGACCAAAGTTTGTAAAAAGCAGTTAAGAAAAGGTTCGAATATCTAACCAAACATAATCAAAAGCGGGAGCAGAGCTGTTCGACTGGAAGTAGGTGTGAATGTCAGATCATAATTTGCAAAAAGCTGATGAGAAAGGGTGAGAATGCCCGACTATACACCATCAAATGCAGTAGCGGAGTTGTTCGGCTGTGAGTAGGTGTGAATCTCCAACCATAATTGCTGAAAAATGTGTTAGAAAAGGTAAAAATGCCGGTCCATACATAATCAAAATCGGGAGAGGTGGTGTTCAGCTGCAAGAAGGTCTAAATGTCCATCAATAATTGCTAGAAAACATGAAAGAAAATTTTCGAAAATCAAACCACACATGATCATAAGTGGGAGAGGAGGTGTTCAGCTGCAAGAAGGTGTGAATGTCCACCCATAATACCTGAAAAATGGGTAAAAAAAAGGTGCGAATGCCCAACCATACATCATCAAAAGCAGGAGTGCATGTGTTCGGCTACAAGAAGGTGTGAACGTCCAACCAAAGTTTGTAAAAAGCAGTTAAGAAAAGGTTCGAATATCCAACTATACATAATCAAAAGCGGGAGCAGAGCTGTTCGACTGCAAGTAGGTGTGAATGTCAGATCATAATTTGCAAAAAGCTGATGAGAAAGGGTGAGAATGCCCGACTATACACCATCAAATGCGGGAGCGGAGTTGTTCGGCTGTGAGTAGGTGTGAATCTCCGACCATAATTGCTGAAAAATGTGTTAGAAAAGGTAAGAATGCCGGTCCATACATCATCAAAAGCGAGAGAGGTTGTGTTCGGCTGCAAGTAGGTGTGAATGTCCAGCCATAATTACTCACAAACGGGTAAGAAAAGGTAGTATTGCCAGACCATATATGATCAAAACAGGGAGCGGAGGTGGTTCAGCTGCAAGAAGGTTTGAATGTCAAACTAAAGTTCAAATATATTAACAAAAGCGGGAGGAGAGGTCTTCGGATGAAATTGGTTGAAAATTTCCAACCATAATGTATAAAATGCGGTGAAAAAAAAGGTGTGATAGAACACTAAAAGGTGGAGCGGAAGTGTTCGGCTGCAAGAAGGTGTGAATGTCCGACTATATTTGGTGAAAAGCAGGTGAAGCAAGGTCTGAATGCCCAACCTTACATCATCAAAAGCAAGATCAGAGTTGTTTGGCTGCAAGAAGGCCATAGTTTGCCAAAAGCGGGTAAGGTGCGAATGTCCGACTAAATATCAACAAAATTTGGGGCGGAGGTTTTCGGATGCAAGTGGGTGGGAATATCCCACCATACAGGTATGGTGGAGAGGAAGCTGTGAATAGCCGACCATAGTTTGGAAAAAGCGGGTAAGAAAAGGTTTGAATGCCCGAACATACACCATCAAAAGATGGAGCGGAGGTGTTCCGCTGTACGAAGGTGTGAATGTCCGACCATACTTGGTAAAAAGCGGGTAAGAAAAGGTTAAAATACCCGACTGTACACAATCAATAGCGGGAGTGGATGTGTTCGGCTACAAGAAGGTGTGACAGTCCGACCATGGTTTGTAAAAAGCGGGTAAGAAAAGGTGCGAATGTCCGAAAATGTATGATCAAAAGAGAGAGCGGAGGTTTTCGGATACACGAAGGTTTGAATGTCCTACCATAGTTTGTAAATAGCGGGTAAGAAAAGGTTCGAATGCCCGACTATACACCATAAAAAGCGGGAGCGGAGGTGTTCCGCTGTAAGACGGTGTGAATGTCCGACCATAGTTGGTAAAAAGCGGGTAAGAAAAGGTTAAAATACCCGACTGTACACAATCAATAGCGGGAGCGGAAGTGTTCGGCTACAAGAAGGTGTGAAGAAGATGCAGTAGAAGAAGTTGAAATCCATCTACACATTGATAAATATGAAGGACAAAGCAGTTCCCACTTGCCCATAAGAAAATAAGCTTATTCTCGGATTCATGATCCTTCAGTGTTGCTCTTTCTTCTACTGCAAAATACAGTGTTGTTCTTTGTTGAAGTCGATCTAGACATTGATAAATATGAAGGAAAAAGCAGTTTTAACTTGGTTTGAGTGAATGAATTCATTTTATACATAAAATCCGAAATCGTGCAGAACTCATGAAAATAAGCTTATTCTCGGATTCCTAAAACTTTTGATTTGCTCTTTCTTTTATTGCAAAGTACAACGTTGTTTTTTTGCTTAAATCTATTGAGACATTGATAAATATGAAGGTAAAAGCCGTTTTAACATAGTTTGAGTGAAGGAATTAATTTTATAGATAAAATCCCAAATCATGCAGAACTCCTCAAAAGGGAGGTATGGCTTAATCACAAGTGTGGCTCTTTCTCATTCAGGGTAGTATGAGGAAGTTTATGCTTGAAATATATGTAGAAATGGGTACATATGAAGGACAAAGCAGTGTTAATTTAGTTTGAGAGAAGGAATTCATTTTATACATAAAATCCCAAATCATGCAGAACGTATGAAAAGAAGCTTATTCTCGGATTCCTGATCCTTCAGTTTTGCTCTTTCTTCTACTGCAAAATACAATGTTGTTCTTTGTTGAAGTCGATCTAGACATTGATAAATATGAAGGAAAAAGCAGTTTTAACTTGGTTTGAGTGAATGAATTCATTTTATACATAAAATCCGAAATCGTGCAGAACTCATGAAAATAAGCTTATTCTCGGATTCCTAAAACTTTTGATTTGCTCTTACTTTTATTGCAAAGTACAACGTTGTTTTTTTGTTTAAATCTATTGAGACATTGATAAATATGAAGGTAAAAGCCGTTTTAACATAGTTTGAGTGAAGGAATTAATTTTATAGATAAAATCCCAAATCATGCAGAACTCCTCAAAAGGGAGGTATGGCTTAATCACAAGTGTGGCTCTTTCTCATTCAGGGTAGTATGAGGAAGTTTATGCTTGAAATATATGTAGAAATTGGTACATATGAAGGACAAAGCAGTGTTAACTTAGTTTGCGTGAAGAAATTCATTTTATACATAAAATCCGAAATCGTGCAGAACTCATGAAAATAAGCTTATTCTCGGATTCCTAAAACTTTTGATTTGCACTTTCTTTTACTGCAAAGTACAACGTTGTTTTTTGTTGAAATCTATCTAGACATTGATAAATACCAGCCGAAACTCTGCTGCCGCTTTTGATAATTTATGGTTGGGCATTCTTACCTTTTCTTACCCGCTTTTTACAAATTATGATCTTAGATTCACACCTACTTGCACTACTTACTACCTTCTCATCCACTTATGATCATGTGCGGTTGGGCTTTCGCACCTTTTCTTACCCATTTTTCAGTAATTATGGGTGGACATTCAGACCTTCTTGCAGCCGAAAACCTCCGCTCCTCTTTTGATTTATGTTTGGTTGGATATTCGAACCTTTTCTTAACTGCTTTTTACAAACTTTGGTCGGACGTTCACACCTTCTTGCAGCCGAACACCTCCTCTTCCACTTTTGATGGTATATATTTGGGCATTCGAACCTTTTCTTACACGCCTTTTACAAACCATGGTCGGACTTTCACACCTTCTTGTAGCCGAACAACTCCGCTCCCGCTATTGATTGAGTATGGTCCGGCATTCTTACCTTTTCTAACACATTTTTCAGCAATTATGGTCGGACATTCACACCTACTCACAGACGAACACCTCCGCTCCCACATTTGATAGTGTATAGTCGGGCATTCTCACCCTTTCTCATCAGCTTTTTGCAAATTATGATCTGATATTCACACCTACTTGCAGTCGAACAGCTCTGCTCCCGCTTTTGATTATGTTTGGTTGGATATTCGAACATTTTCTTAATGCTTTTTACAAACTTTGGTCGGACGTTCACACCGTCTTGCAGCCGAACACCTCCGCTTCCGCTTTTGATGGTGTATAGTCGGGCATTCGAGCCTTTTCTTACCCACCTATTACTTACTATGGTTGGACATTCAAACCTTCTTGTAGCCGAACACATCCGCTCCTGCTTTTGATGATGTATGATTTGGCATTCGCACCTTTTCTTACCCATTTTTCAGTAATTATTGGTCGGACATTCAGACCTTCTTGCACCTGAACACCTCTGCTCCCGCTTTTGATGGTGTATAGTTGGGCTTTCGAGCCTTTTCTTCCCCGATTTTTACAAATTACGGTTGGACATTCAGACCTTGCAGCCGAAAACCTCCGCTCCCTCTTTTGATCATACATTGTCGGGCATTCGCCCCTTGTCTTACACGGTTTTTACAAACTTTAGTCAGACATTCACACCTTGCAGCTGAACCACCTCCACTCCCTGTTTTGATCATGTGTGGTCTGGAAATACTACCTTTTCTTCCCCCGTTTGTGAGTAATTATGGCTGGACATTCACACCTACTCACAGACGAACACCTCCGCTCCCACATTTGATAGTGTATAGTCGGGCATTCTCACCCTTTCTCATCAGCTTTTTGCAAATTATGATCTGATATTCACACCTACTTGCAGTCGAACAGCTCTGCTCCCGCTTTTGATTATGTTTGGTTGGATATTCGAACATTTTCTTAATGCTTTTTACAAACTTTGGTCGGACGTTCACACCGTCTTGCAGCCGAACACCTCCGCTTCCGCTTTTGATGGTGTATAGTCGGGCATTCGAGCCTTTTCTTACCCACCTATTACTTACTATGGTTGGACATTCAAACCTTCTTGTAGCCGAACACATCCGCTCCTGCTTTTGATGATGTATGATTTGGCATTCGCACCTTTTCTTACCCATTTTTCAGTAATTATTGGTCGGACATTCAGACCTTCTTGCACCTGAACACCTCTGCTCCCGCTTTTGATGGTGTATAGTTGGGCTTTCGAGCCTTTTCTTCCCCGATTTTTACAAATTACGGTTGGACATTCAGACCTTGCAGCCGAAAACCTCCGCTCCCTCTTTTGATCATACATTGTCGGGCATTCGCCCCTTGTCTTACACGGTTTTTACAAACTTTAGTCAGACATTCACACCTTGCAGCTGAACCACCTCCACTCCCTGTTTTGATCATGTGTGGTCTGGAAATACTACCTTTTCTTCCCCCGTTTGTGAGTAATTATGGCTGGACATTCACATCTACTTGCAGCCGAAAAACAATCTCTCCCGCTTTTGATGATGTATTGTCCGGCATTCTAGTCTTTTCTATCACATTTTTCAGCAATTATGATCTGACATTCACACCTACTTGCAGTCGAACAGCTCTGCTCCCGCTTTTGATTATGTTCGGTTGGGTATTCAAACCTTTTCTTAACTGCTTTTTACAAACTTTGGTCGGACGTTCACACCTTCTTGCAGCCGAACACCCCCGCTTCCGCTTTTGATGGTATATATTCGGGTATTCGAACCTTCTCTTACCCGCTTTTTACAAACCATGGTTGGACTTTCATACCTTCTTGTAGCTGAACAACTCCACTCCTGCTTTTGATAATTTATGGTTGGACATTCGCATCTTTTCCTACCCATTTTTCAGTAATTATGGGTGGATATTCACATCTTCTTGCAGCTGAACACCTCCTCTCCCGCTAATGATCATGTAAGGTTTGATATTCGAAAATTTTCTTTCATGTTTTAAAGCAATTATTAATGGACATTCACACCTACTTGCAGCCGAACACCACCTCTCCCGCTTTTGATGATGTATGGACCGGCATTCTTACCTTTTCTAACACATTTTTCAGCAATTATGGTTGGAGAATCACACCTACTCACAGCCGAACAACTCCGCTACCGCATTTGATGGTGTATAGTCGGGATTTCTCACCCTTTTTCATCAGCTTTTTGCAAATTATTCTCTGACATTCACACCTACTTGCAGTCGAACAGCTCTGCTCCCGCTTTTGATTATGTTTGGTTAGATATTCGAACCTTTTCTTAACTGCTTTTTTACAAACTTTGGTCGGACGTTCACACCTTCTTGCAGCCGAACACCTACGCTTCCGGTTTTGATAGTGTATATTCGGGCATACGAACCTTTTCTTACCCGCTTTTTACAAACCATGGTCGGACTTTCACACCTTCTCTTAGCTGAACAACTCCGCTCCCTCTTTTGATTGTGTACAGTCGGGTATTTTAACCTTTTCTTACCAGCTTTTTACCAACTATGATCGGACATTCACACCGTCTTACAGCGGAACACCTCCGCTCCCTCTTTTGATGGTGTATGTTCGGGCATTCGAACCTTTTCTTACCCGCTTTTTACAAACCAGGGTCGGACTTTCACACCTTTTAGTAGCCGAACAACTCCGCTCCCGCTATTGATTGTGTACAGTCGGGTATTTTAACCTTTTCTTACCCGCTTTTTACCAACTATGGTCGGACATTCACACTGTCTTACAGCGGAACACCTCCTCTCCCGCTTATGATCATGTACGGTTTGATATTCGAAAATTTACTTTCTTGTTTCAAAGCAATTATTGATGGACATTCAAACCTTCTTTTTGATGGTGTATAGTCGGGCTTTCGAGCCTTTTCTTCCCGGTTTTTACAAACCATGATCGGACTTTCACACCTTCTTGTAGCCGAACACATCCGCTCCCGCTATTGATTGTGTATAGTCGGGCATTCGAACCTTTTCTTACCCGCTTTTTACAAACTATGGTGGGACATTCAAACCTTCTTGTATCCGAAAACCTCCGCTCTCTCTTTTGATCATACATTGTCGGACATTCGCACCTTTTCTTACCCGCTTTTTACAAACCATGGTCGGACTTTCACACCTTCTTGTAGCCGAACACATCCGCTCCCGCTATTGATTGTGTACAGTCGGGTATTTTAACCTTTTCTTACCCGCTTTTTACCAACTATGGTCGGACATTCACACCTTCGTACAGCGGAACACCTCCGCTCCCTCTTTTGATGGTGTATGTTCGGGTATTCAAACCTTTTCTTACCCGCTTTTTCCAAACTATGGTCGGCTATTCACAGCTTCCTCTCCACCATACTTGTATGGTTGGATATTCACACCCACTTGCATCCGAAGACCTCCGCCCCAAATTTTGTTGATATTTAGTCGGACATTCGCACCTTACCCGCTTTTGGCAAACTATGGCCTTCTTGCAGCCAAACACCTCTGATCTCGCTTTTGATGATGTAAGGTTGGGCATTCAGACCTTGCTTCACCTGCTTTTCACCAAATATAGTCGAACATTCACACCTTCTTGCAGCCGAACACTTCCGCTCCACCTTTTAGTGTTCTATCACACCTTTTTTTCACCGCATTTTATACATTATGGTTGGAAATTTTCAACCACTCTCATCCGAAGACCTCTCCTCCCGCTTTTGTTAATATATTTGAACTTTAGTCGGACATTCAAACCTTCTTGCAGCTGAACCACCTCCGCTCCCTGTTTTGATCATATATGGTCTGGCAATACTACCTTTTCTTACCCGTTTGTGAGTAATTATGGCTGGACATTCACACCTACTTGCAGCCGAACACAACCTCTCTCGCTTTTGATGATGTATGGACCGGCATTCTTACCTTTTCTAACACATTTTTCAGCAATTATGGTCGGAGATTCACACCTACTCACAGCCGAACAACTCCGCTCCCGCATTTGATGGTGTATAGTCGGGCATTCTCACCCTTTCTCATCAGCTTTTTGCAAATTATGATCTGACATTCACACCTACTTGCAGTCGAACAGCTCTGCTCCCGCTTTTGATTATGTATGGTTGGATATTCGAACCTTTTCTTAACTGCTTTTTACAAACTTTGGTTGGACGTTCACACCTTCTTGTAGCCGAACACATGCACTCCTGCTTTTGATGATGTATGGTTGGGCATTCGCACCTTTTTTTTACCCATTTTTCAGGTATTATGGGTGGACATTCACACCTTCTTGCAGCTGAACACCTCCTCTCCCACTTATGATCATGTGTGGTTTGATTTTCGAAAATTTTCTTTCATGTTTTCTAGCAATTATTGATGGACATTTAGACCTTCTTGCAGCTGAACACCACCTCTCCCGATTTTGATTATGTATGGACCGGCATTTTTACCTTTTCTAACACATTTTTCAGCAATTATGGTTGGAGATTCACACCTACTCACAGCCGAACAACTCCGCTACCGCATTTGATGGTGTATAGTCGGGCATTCTCACCCTTTCTCATCAGCTTTTTGCAAATTATGATCTGACATTCACACCTACTTCCAGTCGAACAGCTCTTCTCCCGCTTTTGATTATTTTTGGTTAGATATTCGAACCTTTTCTTAACTGCTTTTTACAAACTTTGGTCGGACGTTCACAATATCTTGCAGCCGAACACCTCCGCTTCCGCTTTTGATGGTGTATATTCGGGCATACGAACCTTTTCTTACCCGCTTTTTACAAACCAAGGTCGGACTTTCACACCTTCTCTTAGCTGAACAACTCCGCTCCCTCTTTTGATTGTGTACAGTCGGGTAATTTAACCTTTTCTTACCCGCTTTTTACCATCTATGGTCGGACATTCACACCGTCTTACAGCAGAACACCTCCGCTCCCTGTTTTGATGATGTATGGTTAGGCATTCGCACCTTTTCTTACCCATTTTTCAGTAATTATGGGTAGACATTCACACCTTCTTGCAGCTGAACACCTCCGCTCCCACTTTTGATGGTGTATAGTCGGGCTTTCGAGCCTTTTCTTCCCCGGTTTTTACAAATTATGGTTGGACATTCAGACCTTCTTGCAGCCGAAAACCTCCACTCCCTCTTTTGATCATACATTGTCGGGCATTCGCACCTTTTCTTACCCGCTTTTTACAAACCATGGTCGGACTTTCACACCTTTTAGTAGCCGAACAACTCCGCTCCCGCTATTGATTGTGTACAGTCGGGTATTTTAACCTTTTCTTACCCGCTTTTTACCAACTATGGTTGGACATTCACACCTTCTTACAGCAGAACACCTCCGCTCCCTTTTTTGATTATGTATGGTTTGACATTCGCACCTTCTCTCACCCGCCTTTTACTATGGTCGGCCATTCACAGCTTCCTCTCCACCATACATGTATGGTGGGATATTCACACCCACTTGCATCCGAAGACCTCCGCCCCCACTTTTGTTGATATTTAGTCGGTCATTCGCAGCTTACCCGCTTTTGGCAAACTATGGCCTTCTTGCAGCCAAACACCTCTGATCTCGCTTTTGATGATGTAAGGTTGGGCATTCAGACCTTGCTTCACCTGCTTTTCACCAAATATAGTCGGACATTCACACCTTCTTGCAGCCGAACACTTCCGCTTTTAGTGTTCTATGAGGCATTCACATATTTTTTTTCACCGTATTTTATAGATTATGGTTGGAAATTCTCACCCACTCTCATCCGAAGACCTCTCCTCCCGCTTTTGTTAATATATAGTCGGGCATTCGAACCTTTTCTTACCCGCTTTTTACAAATTATGGTCGAACATTCACACCTACTTGCAGCTGAATACTTCCGCTCCACCTTTTAGGTATGTATGGTTGGCATTTGCACCTCTTTTTATATTGATTGCTGAAGATTAAGTTGTTCTTTCTCAAACTACAAATTTTTTTTAATTGTTGAAACTTGATTTGAAGTGGATAAATAAGGAGGACAAACAGTTTTAAGTCAGGCTGATAGAAGGAATTAATTTTATAGCAAAATCTGTATTTCGTCATATGTCGAGAGATGCTTATTGCTGAAGAAGTTCTTTCTCATTCTACAAAGTACAACGTTGTTTATCGTTGAAACTTGATTAGCCATGAATAAATATGAAGGACAAAGCAGTCTTAACTTGGTTTGAGTTAATGAATTCGTTTTATAGGAGAATCCGAATTCGTGCATAACTCATAAAATAGAGCTTATTTTCGGATTCCTGAAGAATGAGTCTGGTTCTTTCTCATAATACAAAGTTTGTTGTTTATTGTTGAAACTTCATCAGAAGTGAAGAAATAAATGAATGCCTATCAACAAATGTGGGATCTAATCTCTAGTGCTTCCTCTAAAATAATTTCCTTTCTCAATTTAGAAATGTGTGTGTGTAAGTCACAACACCCGTGACACCAAAACGGCTTTCTTTTCTCTACACTCTGCACTATGAGCACACACACCAAATCAGAAAGGGTTTTTTTCTCTCTTTTCTACATTATGGACTGTGGGGACACAAAACCGCTCTCTCTCTTTTTTTTTTTTTATCGTGTGCCAGGGCGTTGTCTCACGTATTAGATTATGCTTAAGATACGAATGGGTTTATCAGTCACATCAGAATCCATACATACTGATCCTCCCGTAATAAAATGGTCGGATCTTATCAAACACACTTTGTTTCTTGTGACAATCAAGTCAGCGAAACAGCGTATACACGTCAAGACACTGAATCAAGTTTGCCACAAGAACTCATAAGTTTGGCAGTATTGCTCTGCCGTCAGCAATCATACACCCATTTTATTTTCGTGAGACATGTGCAAGCACCTGTTCATCTACTGTTCTATCACTATGAATTAGTGATCTATTATCAATAAGGATACTTCTACAACTACTATCAAAGTATGTCCGGACTTCTTATGTTGTCAGTTGCTATATATGAATAAGTGGGTAGCTACTGACAAGCATTAAGCATGTCACACAGCCCAAACATATAACATTTCAGGACACACCACACAGTTAACAACCACAGTGAAGCGTGTCAAAGCCCAAACATGTAACATTCAACAGGACACTTACACAACACATTCAAATCAAACAGTCAGACAACATACAAGAACATATACCCCAGCCGGTATTGCTCCCTGCCTATTTTCGTACAGCACACTATGTGTGCGCACACCTTTATTCACAAACTCTTCAACTTATACTCTTTTACCGAAGCTGCTACAGCTCGATTGGCCGAATACCCTTTGATCCTATTTCGGTGAATTTGACATCTGCCTTACATATAACAGATTAGCGGTTTAGCAGTTTTAATTTAGTTTGAGTGAAGGAATTCATTTTATAGCAAAATCCGAAATCGTGAAGAACTCATGAAAGTAAGCTTATTCTCGGATTCCTGAAACTTTAGATTTGCTCTTTCTTTTACTGCAAAGTACAACGTTGTTTTTTTTGTTTAAATCTTTCTAGACATGGTAAATATTAAGGACAAAGCAGTTTTCACATAGTTTGAGTGAAGGAATTCATTTTATAGATAAAATCCCAAGAGTCTGCTGAGAAAAGAGAGTGAATGCGAAGTAGACTTTAACACGGCTATGGGAGCGAGCCGAGTGTGGGCTAACCGGGAGAATTGCTTGAAAAAAACGCGACACCGAATGAGCGATCAGAACAAAGCCTCAATACGGGATTCTCGTGGTGTTTTTGTTGCTCCCTTGTCTTTTGCACAGAGTAAAAGACAAGGCAGCCATCGAATAGGGCCCGATTGTTCCTAGTTGGTCAGCCGAGGAGCAAGGGGGGGGGGAGCAAGCGTCTCAACCAAGCAAAGCTCACCATGGGGAAGGTGGCTATGCCAACTAGCCTGTTGCCCTGCTCCCGCAGTGACGGATAATCGTACTCTGGTTTCTCTTCATAACGTATAAGTCTTTCGCCTTTTACTAAAGATTTCTGTGGAGAGCAGCACTAATGAGTTGTTTCTATTTTTGGCAGGCTTTACCTTTGCGGGTAAAGCCCTTTCTGTCTGTGCAAAAGAAATCTTCTTACTGTGCAGAGTGACTTCTCTGAGTAGAGTCGCCTTACTTGTTGCGACTGTGCCGATGTTCGAAGCTGGAGTGCAAAGTTGTTGCTTGAATGGTGCTTGCTGGAGCGTGCGGGAGTGCAAAGTTATACCATTTAAAAGGGCTGAAGAGTGCTCAGTGCAGCGGGTGGGCGACACTCTGGCCACCTTGAAAACCGAGGTTACATCCACTACCAGGGGCAGCCCAAGTTCTGCCGCAAGTGTGGTGAGCATGGGCACCTGGTTGAGGCTTGTACCAAGGTGTTATGTGGGAAGAGCAGAGAAATTGGGCAAACTTTTGGAGAGTGTCTAAATGGCAGGAAATGTAATCTCTGTGGAGAATTAAATCACCTCTTCAGAGATTGCCCTAAATCTTTTGCCAACAAATTAAAGACGGTAAAGCCACAGTCAAGCCAACAAAGAGAAGGACCAAAGGTGGCAGTTGGTGAACAAAGTGAAGAGGTTGACCCAATAAATTCAAACTTCCCGCCAAAAGCTTGGATTGGAAGTGAGGAGCAAAAAGGGGAGGGGCCTGTAGAGGCCTCACCACTCAGTGTTGAAGTCTGTGAGAATTCACAGGCAGAGGGTGGAGCTACGCTAAATGAGGAGGAAGAGCAGACAGGTGAGTCTAGTGAAGATACTCACCTCCCCGAAGGTCAACAGCCGAAGAGGACGGCATCTGAGCCTCTGATTCCCCAGTGGTATCAGAGAAGAGGGGAAGAATTAGGTCCCTTTCAGACAGTTCTTCAGTGGAAGAACCTAGAGTCTTCCCCTCCGACTCACCAAATGAGGTCTCCTTTTTAACTTCAGCTCTGCAATCAACCCCCAGGGACTCAAAGTTAAATGCAACATTGCGTCAGAGGCCAACACCGAGAGTCCGAAAAGGAAATATAGATCACCCTACTCACTTTTCACCTAAAGAAATGAAGGAAGAGCTAGTTTCCCAAGAAATAACCTGTGTGTAATTTGTTTTGATAACTTAGAAAAACGAAAATGACATACCTACTTTCCTTTATGCTTTTAATGGTTCTCACCTTCTCAACACTAAATGTGAGAAGTGTGAAATCAAAGACAAGAGCCCAGAGTATTTTATCCTTCTTAGACTCCATAAAATCAGATGTGTTTTTAATACAAGAATGTGGACTACCTTTTTTAAAAAACCATAGACAATGGGAGGAAATGTGGCCCCATTTATCGATATGGAGTGGCTCAAATCAAAATAAAAATGATGGTGTGGCCATTCTAATTAAAAATCCGCATGTTCTGGTGAAAGGTAGCACAATGGTGAGAGACGGACGGGCACTTTTAGCACACTTGAATTTTATGGGTCAAGACTTTAACCTCTTAAATATTTATGGTTTCAATGGAAAAAATGAAAGGTATGACCTTTTAGAAGATATACAGCTTTACATGCTAGGGCAAGTACCTTTAGTTGTAGGAGGGGATTTTAACTGTATCTTGAGCAGGAAAGATAGAAAAAGAGCAGGGGTAGATTTTAAAGTGGATAAGACTTCGATTTTACTTCAGGGCATATGCAGGGATTTTAAGCTTACTGACTGTTTTAAAACCATGCATCCCAGAGAGGAGGGCTTCACCTGGTTTAGTCATGATGGCACCAGAGCCTCTCGCATTGATTATTTCTTTACTAGAGATTGCCCACCCACTGATGTTAGATTAACCCCTGTTTTCTTTTCAGACCACCTTATGCTCTCCTGCACCCTTTCACCCCCTTTTGGTGTGACGGTAGGAAGTGGTCTGTGGAAACTCAACTGTTCCCTGTTGGAGGATGAAATCATAGTCAGTCAGTACAGGGAATGTTATAAAGAGTGGCAGACCCTTCAAGACCTCTACGAAACACATGCACAATGGTGGGAAATGGTGAAGGAAACGACCCAGACTTTTTTTAAACAGCAAGGTAAACGTAAAAAAAGGAAAGAGAATAGATGTATGATGGGCCTACATAAACGCTTACAGCGCTACTTTAAACTAAATCAGTGTGGCATAGACTTTAAAGAAGAAATCAAAGATGTCAAAAAGGAAATGTCAGTTTTAGCAGAAATAAAGAGTAAAGGAATTTTTGTAAGAAGCAGGGAGCAGGAAATTGAGGAAGGTGAAAAAGAAAGAAAGTTATAAATAAAAAGGAGTGTATTCAAAATCTAAAAAGAGAAGATGGGTTTTTAACAAAATCCACACAAGAGATGATTGAAACTGTACATACCTTTTATAGTAACATGTACAAAGAGAAACCAGTGCACTTGGAAACATCGGCAGAAATCTTAAAATTCGTTGACAAAACCGTAAAAGAGAATGCACACTTGACACAGAATTTTACTGCTTTAGAGTTAAAAAAATGCCTAACAGGTTTTAAGAGAAGTCGAGCTCCGGGTTTAGACGGGCTTCCTGCAGATTTCTATCTGACCTATTGGGACCTTTTATCATGAGACATTTTAGATGTTTTTAAAGATTTTGAAAAACTCGACCGACTGCCTGACAGTTTTAGAGTGGGAATAGTGACTCTACTTTATAAAAAAAATGATAAGACTGACCTAAAGAATTGGAGGCCCATCACACTTTTAAACTTTGACTGTAAACTTTTTAGCAAGGTTTTAGCGACACGGATGTCCTCTGTTTTAGAGGAGGTAATTCACCCAGACCAAGCTTGTGCCATCTCAGGGAGACAACTCACCGACAGCCTCGTACTGATTCGAGACATCATTGATTACGCTAGAGACAGAAACACCCGGCTTGTCATCTTAAATTTAGACTTTGAAAAAGCATTTGATCGGGTCTCGCATCAATATCTCTTTCAGGTGTTGCAGCCATCGAAAAGGGCCCGATTGTTCCTACTTGGTGAGCTTTGCTTGGTTGAGACACTTGCCCCCCCCCCCCCCCCCCCCCCCCGCTCCTCGGCTGACCAAGTAGAAACAATCTATTCGATGGCTGCCTTGTCTTTTACTCTGTGCAAAAGACAAGGCAGCCACAAACACCACGGGAACACCGTATTGAGGCTTTGTTCTGACCACTCATTCGGTGTCGCGTTTCTTTCAAGCAATTCTCCCGGTTAGCCCGCACTCGGCTCGCTCCCAGAGCCGTGTTAAAGTCCACTTCGCATTCACTCTCTTTTCTCAGCAGATTAAAAGAAAGTTTCATCTTGGGCTCCCTGAAACTTCCATCCTGCACCGCTGTTTGCTTTTTCACAAGAGCAGAGGAGAGCGCACCGTTCCCAGCGGCACTGCAGTACCGGGTCGAGGCTTGGAGTGAACGGAGCAAGCTTCTTTTTCAACTCCTATTCTTAAAAATCCATTTAATATGTTGTCCTCGTATAGAGGACATATTAAACTGATAAGAACAGATACTACACTTGATCTTAGCCAAAAGGCCGAGAAGCGATAACTGTCCACTGTTTCAGGTCCGAGGGCCCTTGCTGGCACAATGCGCACTTGTAGCAGTGTTCTTTTTATGGCCATAGGTGGCCAGAGTGTCACGTTGCACCTCCGCCCACCCGCTGCACTGAGCACTCTTCAGCCCTTTTAAAGTGTATAACTTTGCACTCCCGCATGCTCCAGCAAGCACCATTCAAGCAACAACTTTGCACTCCAGCTTCGAACATCGGCACAGTCGCAACAAGTAAGGCGACTCTACTCAGAGAAGTCACTCTGCAAAGTAGCAAGATTTCTTTTGCACAGACAGAAAGGGCTTCACCCGCAAAGGTAAAGCCTACCAATAATAGAAACAACTCATTAGTGCTGCTCTCCACGGAAGTCTTTAGTAAAAGGCGAAAGACTTGTATGTTATGAAGAGAAACCAGAGTACGATTATCCGTCACTGCGGGAGCAGGGCATCAGGCTAGTTGGTATAGCCACCTTCCCCATGGTGAGCTTTGCTTGGTTGAGACGCTTGCCCCCCCCCCCCCCCCCCCCCCCCCCCCCCCTTGCTCCTAGGCTGACCAAGTAGGAACAATCGGGCCCTATTCGATGGCTGCCTTGTCTTTTACTCTATGCAAAAGACAAGGCAGCAACAAAAACACCACGAGAATCCCGTATTGAGGCTTTGTTCTGACCGCTCATTCGGTGTCACGTTTCTTTCAAGCAATTCTCCCGGTTAGCCCACACTCGGCTCGCTCCCATAGCCGTGTTAAAGT